>NC_041365.1:5948324-6113324 GCF_900634415.1 Cottoperca gobio | reverse complement strand
GATATTTGGGGAGTTAGGTGGTCCATAAGTGTTTTTTTATTGGTTAAGTGGTGCCTGGTCTGGAGAAGTTTGAGAAACACTGATTTAGGGGCATGTCCAAAATATGTGGGTATGGTTGCAAATTTGTGCACTACAATTTCTCCAACATTTATTTGAGCGGGCCCAAACTCATTCACTTGTTGAATTCAAGTATGGTACATTTCTTCACTAGGAAAAAGGTGTGTGTGTGTGTGTGTGTGTGTGTGTGTGTGTGTGTGTGTGTGTGTGTGTGTGTGTGTGTGTGTCTACCTGTCTTGGCACTCCTCTTTCTGGTGTCTCCCTAAGCTGGAGCGGGGGAACTGTTTTATGCAGAAGGTGCACTCTGTCGGCAGTTCACTGACAGCCTTCTCCACTGCAAGGTTCCTGCAGCACAGGTTCTTGCTGATCTCACACCTAGGCAAAAACAGGAAACCACATGTCATACCTCAGTGCAGTATAACATATGTGGTATGTAAAGAATGTTCATACACGTTCATGAACAATGCACAACGTTGAATAGCTAGTTACGTTACGCTTTTGTCAATTGTTGGTGGTTATTTCAACACATACGACCTACAAATTACTGTCAACATACAAAAACAAATTAAGTTATCTTTTCCTGTACCCATTCACTAGTGATGAATGCAAGAGTCATTTGGTAAAATGATATTGTAAATAACAATGCATTTTGATTCTGAGACCTTTATTAACTTAATGGTCCACAGTCATCACTGCATTAATGTTTTTCCTGCTGTTAGAAATCATTCTCATATGGCCTTAGCTCAATCGGATTTGATGCTCTAATTGCTATTAGCTAGCATCACATACGTCCTGAATGACACAGCAGTCTAGGACACTCAAATATAACCAAAATATCATATTTAAATCAATAGTTTAGGATCAATATGTATACACAATGATGCACAATCATTAACTGAAGTATGAGACAGTCCCTCATTATTTGGTAATTGTAATTTCCTTTTTTCCCCCCCAATTAATTTTAGCTGAATGTCACAATCCCCTTGAGTTGATTGGAGGGTTATTCGGGTCACCTGTTGCGCAGTGTGTGGGGACTGGCTCCTAATAAAGAATTGAGAGCAGTTTGGTGCATTTCCCCTCTTGGCCAATCAGGATGTGACAACGCCCTTTCTTTAAGGGCTTAATGACACAGTCACAAATGCATTCCTGTTTCTCCCGTTCACTTCAACGTAAACAAAGGATGGTTCAACTTTGATGAACTTCCCGGCGAATAGCGTCTCGGTAAGTTATGGTCACTCGCCTGCTTTTGCCCACGTGACCGTGCCCTAGGAGAGATAAGGGAATTGCAGACCCAGGGCATTCTTGACTTTATGCAAACCTCATTTTAGCAGAAACTCTGGTCTTTAGGCCATTTTGAACATTCTTTGCATTCCTAACTTTTCTGATTGAGGATGATTTATGAGCATTCTGACACCTAGCTGAAGTGAATATTAAAGAAAACCTTTCCACTAGGTTACCTGCATCAGGGCAGGTGTTAGCACTATTATCCTAACAATAACCGAATGCCCGCAGGCTTTATTTTGTTTATTGGTTTATTTTTGTCGAAACCCCCTACACACACATTTCCTTATTAAGGAAGAGCCATTTTTTCATTATTATAAAGAAGGCCTCTTTGTTTCATTGTGACGCACTTATGAGATTTGTTTCTCCAAGTCATTTATTTTTTGTCTTATGTAGTTGATAACTGGTTTTCAGGCTTCTTCCCGATCAGCTGAAATCTGGGGAATCCGAAATGTCACAAGTATCTAGTTTCTTCTAATTAAGACTGAGTAACTAGATTTTATTTCTATATGCACTAGTCAAGAAGTGTTCATATCTACAGGGAGTTTGGTGTACCTGCAGTTGGGACATGTGGCCTGTTCCTCCTTGAGACGAGAATCAGCCAGAAGGTGGATAAAACAGCCTGCACACATCAGGTGTCCATTGGTACACTGTGGTGGGAAAGAAAGTTACGGCGACAGTCAAAGTCGGGAAAGGAAAGGGAAAAAAAATACTATGGATCTTACGTAGGAAGAGGTACAGGGAAAACTTTTTTTTTTTTTATATTTGGGTTAGTTCAAGCTGGAAAGGAGCTGTAAATTTCAATTTTTTCTTTCACTTGTCCAAAGTTATGGCAAACATTGTGAACATAATTTGTTAAAGATATGGTATATTTAAAGATGAATAATTGGGACTGCCTAAATGTATATTTTGAGTTAGGAAACGGGGACTATTCTAGGATTGTATGTTATATTCAAATCAAAAGACATAATTTGTTTTGGCTAAGGCTAGGCATATTTCCTAAGAGTCTATTTTAATTTAAGTTATAACAATGGATTGATTAAAGCTGCCCAACAACAGAGTAAATGCAAAAAGACGGGCTGCGCCATTGGAAATATAACTGCAAGATCACAACTTAAGAAGTATTTCTGTAGAGGAGAGAGATCTAGAGTTGTGTTTTCTATGTGAATAATGGAAAAGTTATGTGGGACATATGGATTAACAGGCCCTAATGTTATTAACGTGTTGTGATTCTCTGAATCAACACGTTTTGAGGGCAGAATATTGAGTATGGAAAGAATGTCAACTTGTGTTTACACAGTATTGTTAATAAATGTTAAATGACTGTGTAACGCATGTGTGGTGCATGGTGAATAAGGGAATGTAGATGTTTAAGATTAACTGAACTATTATTAATTACAAATGTATTCACTTGACATTGAAGAGAGCAGTTTGAGGACAGTAAGGAGAATGTCGGGGTGGGTTGAAGGGAAGGGCAAAATATGATTTAAAATTTAGGTTTTGGTTGAGTTCTGAATGTTTGAATTCTTATGTGGAGTTTGGGGATGTGGCTTTTGCTGAAGGGTTATTTGAGGAGAATTCACAGTATAATGTTAAACGACTGGCCACTCGGCCTGGGTGTGTCTGCTCTCTCAGCCTCATGGCCCAGCTTGCAGCATATATACACTGGGGGCCTGTGTTGTATCTAGTATCACTTAAAACATATGGAGCTGGTAAACATATTCAACAGGTTGACTCTGGGGATAAGCGGTTGGGACACATGGGGAGTTTCTAGTATGAGGTGCAGCTTTGTTTGCTGTTGTTTGACAGTATGTTTTAGGGTTATTATGAGGGGAAGGTTTGTGATTGACACCACGTTTACCTGGTATACAGACGCCTTGGGCAAGTCTAGGCACACGGTGCAGCACAGCACTGAGTACAGTCTCTCCTCCAGCTTTCCTGACTCTCCATCGGGCACTCTCACCCTCTTCTTGGGTGGCTCGTCTGGGTCAGGCTCGGGCCCTTCTCGCCGTATCCCGACCTCCTCCTGCATGGCTGCGACCACGGCGACAGCCTCCACCGCTGCCCCCACGGCCCCGACCCCCATGCCGGCCGAGGAGGAGCCAGGTGCGGCCACAACACCCACGTCTCTCTCTTCCATTGAAGACATGGCGGTGGCTGTCTAGAAATTTCTCTGAGGTGTACCTGCCGCGACCAGGCTGAGCCCGAAATATTAGCAGGTTAGCTCAGGGCTAGCTTACAACATGTCAAGCTAACGGTCAGCTGACAGCTAGCTAACGGTAGCTAGGCTAACGCTACGGCAGCAGGCTGTCAGAAAGGAATGCAGGCTAACTTATTATTATTATTATTATCAATGCCACCCACTTACGAACTTGGAATTTAACAAGCCAATGATTGTGTAATAACGAGATCATGTGCAACATGTAATAATAACTTAATTAAACGTTGACTAGTTGTGTTGACTTACAGTGAGGCTAGCAGACTATGCGGCTAGCTACGTTGACAAAAACACAGCAGTCCTCTCCCTTTGCCCAGGCAGAACAAAAACAACTCAGGCGTCTCTCAGCTGTTGTTGTACTCTCGACGCCGTTATTCGCTATGACAGCAGATTACAACGATGTACACCGGCGGCCCAGCTCGGCTGCTCATCTAACGTCCCTGCTCCGGTACCGGCTGACTGTCCACGGGACCAACTGGACCTGTCGGTTATTAAAGCCGCGGATAGAGACAGTTCTGCTGGGACTCGTCTCTCTGGTTACACAGCCATCTTTGTTTTTTTTTCCTGTCCGTCTCCCCCGACTTCACCCTGCACAGCCTTAACGACTCCGGGTCAAATTCGTTATTACTCAGGCAGGTTCTCGATCGTGTCTAATAACTGAAGTAGCGTATTTCAAAGTAAATATGTTGTGTCTCTAACGGCCTCTATGTGCCAGTGACTACTTCAGAACAGCCGTGTGTTGGCTGACAGCGGAATGTTTTATTATGGCAGATGACTTGGGGTATTTAAAGAGTTTTTAAAGGCGCATGCGTAGTAAGCACCTGCGGGTCAGTGTGTATGGCAGGACGTGAAAGGTGACCAAACCTGATATGCGACAAATTTAGGGCACTCCAATGGAGGACGCAATCTTTATACATATGCAATGTTTACAAACCACATATACACATTATAACACATTAATAACTAATCAAAAACTTTTAACAAAACTTCACAACAAAAACACATTGTTTCTACTGCCATGTTTATATTATACGTGGCAGCAATCTATCAAAAGTGGTTCAACTGGTTGTAAGGAGCCCTGTGTTTGTGTGTTTTAAAGAAGCATCAATAATTCATCCACAAAAACAGGGTGATTGAAGAAACACTGATACTAGGTCAGAAACATTTATAAGCTTATTCATCCCTTCAGTGCCCCAAATATGTGACTTGGCAGCGTCAAGAGCTTGGAGGGGTGCATTTGTGTAAAGGATGGGGGGCTGTGTGTGTGTCAGTCCTCTGGGTTAGCCCTGAGGTGGGGCGGGATGTCAAAATGTCAGCTGTCTACATTTGGGAGGGACAAGACTAACCACTCCCATTGGACAGACAGATATGCCTTATTTGGCAGTGAAGCCATACCACCCTCAGTAGCTGTATGTGGTCACACACTGGCAATTCCCATTATATTCCACTGGATCTTACCACAAATGAATTTGTCCAAATGTTGCCAAAGGTTGCTAATTCACTGGCTGTTAATCATCACAGTTACAGTGCCAGGATTATTGACAACCAAAACCAGTACAAAACATATATAATAATAAACACTTTGTCATAAAGATGGCATTTAAGAGTTTAGTAAATATGGCAAGCTTTAACCAGGACTAAAATGAAAAGTTCTCAGTACAAGTATTTTTAGTTTATGAAGGTATAGTAAACAAATGTTGCTAGATAAACACTCCTATCACAGACTTCTAGGAATTGACTTGAAGGGGATGGGTCAATGTTGTCACACAAGCAATCACAAATAGCTACCACTAGGAATCATGTCCTCAAAGTTAAACATGGCTTGCAGAAAGAAATATAACAACCAAAACAAAAACACTGTAATGTACTACAAAGTATTTTCATGATTACACCACAACATTAGAAACCATGACAAACTGCTAATATGTTTTAAATCCAAATTGAGTCCTACTTGATCAACCCTATTCCATTAATTTCAACATAGTGCTCACCGTGCTTGACTATATCCCCTCCTCATACCTTGGTCATTACACAACATCTCATTCATTTGTGATTAATAACACACATTTAAGAGATTTATCTAACCTCGTCAATCAGACCCTAATCAATCCAAACAGAGTAAATCACATCATCTGCAGGTCATTCAGGGATTCAGCTGCCAGGAAATCAGCGGTATTGTCCGGAACCATGAAAGTAATGACCCTGATCTAATCACACGGTTAAGCGGGAGATTGACAGTGAGGCTGGGCAGGTGGGTGTGTAGCGGTGGTGTGAACATTCGGCTCATCGTAGTTTTCAGCCAGGTGGTTTTGAACGACAGCTGTGGTAGAGTTGTGCAAGGGAGAGATGAAGTTCTGCTGAAGGAGAGAGTGAGATGAGAAAGCTGCTGCTGGGTCGGAGGATGGCTGGTGGTGCGTTGAGTGACCCACTGTGGTGGTTTGTTGCTCTGTATTGATGGAAGGTGGTGAATAAGGTGATTGCTGTTGGCTGTTTTGTTTTGTTTGTGTCCTAATCTGGGATGGAAGCTCAGTTTGGGCTGGGGTGGCACCGAGCTGATTAAGTTCAACGCTCAGGTTGACTGGAGACTGTGATTCTGAGGGACCCTGTATTTTTGGACTGCTGTGTGAGCCAGAGTCTGTTTTTTGTTGACCAGGTGTGGCCTCTGAAGGAGTGTGCACTTGTAGATGTGAAGATATGGTGTGAACTGTACTCGTCTCTTTTGATTGTGGCCGTGGTAGTTTGTCCTCATCTTGTCCTCTTCCTGTGTTCATCTCAGTTTGTCTCTCATCATGCCTGCTGAACTCAGTATGTGTGACTTCTCCCTCGCTGCTGTCATGTCCTCCTTGTGACATTGTTTCTGCTGCATTGGGCTGAGCTAGACTCTGGACTTGTCTGGACTTGTCTGGTTCTGCTCCAGTGTCTGCTGTGTCCTTATGAGTTTTGTGCGCGAGCACCCTCTGCCTGCAAACTGAAGCCATAGCTTTCACCCAGGGATGCAGCGAGGTCTGCTCTGCTGACAGCCTTACTGTGGGATCTGGCTGAAGCAGATCTCTGACAAGGCCTCTGGCTTCTGCACACAAATAAACACGCAACAGAATGAGAAACACATTGTTTATTTGTGTTTTTGTGTATAGGCATTTGTGCCAGCACACTTTATTGTTCTGTACTTCTCACCTTCTGAGATTGGGTCCCAGTAGGAGGACAGGAAGTGGAGTTGTCCCTGTTTTATTAGCTGGAACAGCTCTTCCTGATCCCGATCCCGACTGCGAAATGGGGGAAATCCACACAGCAGGATGTAGAGAATAACACCCAGAGCCCATACATCCACTGCAACACCATAACCTGCGAGGTCAAACCAGTTCATTTTGAAAATATTACTCGCATTCAGATTGGAAATTGATTTAAAAAAAAGAAGTGCTAGGTTTAGCTAGTTTAATAATAAGAAACACTTGTATTTAGTGATATCATATACAGATTTAAAAGTAAAAAGCAATGTAAAGCAGTAATTTATGCAGCAAACGGTACTAACCTGTCTCACAGAGAATCTCTGGGGCTACATACGTGGGTGTGCCACATATGGTGAAGACTGGTTCTGTCACAACCATGGCAAGACCAAAGTCTCCCAGCTTCAGCCTACAGACGCCAGCCGCCACACGCTCTATCTGAGAGAGGAATAAAAATAATGTCAGACATGGAGGCGATGACATTTTATTTTTGCAATTCAAATGACTCCAGGGGCACCCACATGCTTGCCATATAAATCTGTGTTACTGACACCTTACTGCATTTTTGTTTTTCTTGCAAAATATTGAGTTTGTATCAAGAGATATTGATTGTAACACCAGATTAAGTTAGATGTCATGTAATGTACTCGTATGACAACATCCCAATGTGGCACAGTATGATGTGTAAGGCAGGAGAAAGTATTACAAAGGGTCCAGACAGAAGATTAATACAGATTTTCTGTTGTTGCCTTGAATTACACATTAGAAAAAAGTAATAATTAAGAATTGATTGTGGTTTGAGTTGAGATAAAGTCCATTTTGGCTATAGTGTGAGACAAAGAAAGAAGAAATCAAATTATTATTTTTTGCTTTCTAAATATAAAGCCACCGTATTAAAAAGGGATATCTTTGGCACCTCTTAGTAGCAATATATAAAATAGGTAAACCTTTTGCAAACAAAGTATTCCATCAGAAATCTTTTAAAAGATGCAATAATCACATACAATTTAGATTTAATTCTTAAATCGGACACTCACCAGTAGATTTTCTGGCTTGAGGTCTCGGTGGACGATACTTTTGCAGTGGATGTAGTTCAGTGCTCCACTCACATCTGACACCATCAGTCCTGCCTCTGCCTCTGGAAACTTCCCCTTTTCACTGAGGGCCTCAAACAGATCCCCCCCGCTCACCAGCTCCATCACCAGGTAGGAGTGAGTGTGTGTGTGGTGGTGCGCAAACAGCCGCACTATGCGAGGGTGACAGAGGCTACCCAGAAGGCTCAGCTCGTTCTGCATCATGTGCTCTCGACCAATCAGCTTGGAACGTTCGACAATCTTCATGGCGAGGGTTTGTCCGTTGTCACGACGGCGGCACTCTCGCACTACCGCAAAGTTACCATCTCCAACCGCGCATCCAATTTCATAGCAACGCTCGATATTTGCCAGGGTGACATTACTTCCGCCTGAGGGAAGGTCAAAGGTCGTCCTCTGCTGTATGTCCTTGTGTACTTGACCTACATCTGGAAGAGGATTTGAAAGTAATTGGGCAACACTCTTCTCCTCATCTCTGCACATTGGCTGAGGAGGCGGAGGGCTGATGTGAACATTTAATTTCCTCACTGCCTGTTGTGTAGAAGAACTTCCTTTTTGCTTCCTCGACACGGGAGGTAATGGGACCTTCCCTGACAGTAGATTGAGTCGTTCTGGACCCTGATGTTTAACTCTCCTTGCTAAGCAGTCTTCACACAGTGTAGGAGAGAGTACATCTGCTTCTCTAATACCTTCCTCGTGTTTAAATGGACCAATGACAGAAGGCTGTCGCCCTTTGACCCCACCCCTCACATGCAGTCTCTGCAGGTGGTTGGGCAGGTGAGCAGGTTTTCTGCATGAATTCTTTTTATGACACTTCTGAACATCCGAGCTGTAATATTCAGGCTGGTGTGCGTCTATATGGTGAGGTGGCTGTGTACTTGTGTGTGTGTTATTATGATTTTCGACATGTGTATTTGTGTCCTGGTTTGTCACTTGGTTAGTGTGTATCTCACTGCTGTCCGTCCCCTCACTGTATCCACTGTCTGCTTTAGCAGCTTTATCTGGCGCTGGACGAAGTCTTTTCTCCCAGGCCCGTAGTGCGTCAGTCCGGTAATGAGAATGTTCTGGAAACAGCTCCTCCAGAGCCTCCTGCACACTACTCAGCTCTGGACGAACCTTCCCCAGCGCCAAGAAGGCCACCTCGCCTCGGAAGAAATCACAAATACCTTTCACCTAGAGAAAAGAAAAAGACAAAAATGTACAATTTAAAACGGGCAAGGGGACCAGATCTGAACCACAAGACAATTTCATAAGGTCCCTGACTTGTTAAGAACTCTTACCTCCAGCCGAAATGTACTTCTTGATTTTTCCCATTTTAGATTTCACCCTAGTCTTTCAGTTTATCGCATTGAAAAAATGTCTATGTATTCTAAAAGAAAAGACCTGGAGGTCAACAATTTATTGTTTCTTGTTAGAGTGTAATGTGACCAAGAGGGAGAGAAAGATATTGTTCTACAGCTATACAATCTCAAGCAGCATAACTCTTCTAAATATGCTGCTCAGTATGACAGCAGAAAGAGACCGAGCAACTCATCTGAGCCTCAGAGTGTTTATAGTTTAAAGTTATTGCAATATTGGACTTTTATCTCCCTGCAAGTGGCGCTCCTATAGGAGAGAACAACCCGGACAGTGGCTCCTAGGAAATTAGATTTTTAGAAATGTCATTTAGGACCTGTGTAGAATTATTGCATGCAAGTTGGGAACATGACATTTCTAGATTGAGATTGTGTCCACATATTCCATTATTTTAGCTTCCTTTTTTAATTTATTTGCCCAACGATGCAAAGAGGGTCTGTGTGTCATCTACTTTTAAGACCTTCATTACTTTGGATTTGTGTTTACATGTGTCGTATTCCTAGTACCTTACAGTCCACCTGGGGACCAGGTACACCTTGTAGAGCAGGGGTAGGGAACCTATGGCTCTTTCGATAACGCAATATGGCTCGCAGACAATTTTGAGCTGACATTTTTTAACATGATTAACAAGTAATAAATAATTATATTGTGTCATTTTAAAGTAAAACATTTAGCAGCGGATTTGTTTTTAGTTCTCCCCTCTCCTTTCCTCCGCTCTGTCTCTGGCTGTAGGTTAAAATGTGTTCGCACATGTGTGTGTAGGGGGCGGAACCCCGCCCTTCGCGAAACTGAGCAGAGGAGAAACTGCACAAAGCAAGCAGTAGACCGGGGGGGTCAAACTCATTCACAGAGAGGGAAACACGTAGTGACCAAAGTTTCCTTGCTGCATCCGAGTCTCCCACAGGCAGCTCGGCTTGGAAAGCTCTCACTGCATCACACACATGAAGCTGCAGGTTTAACAGTTACAGTATATCTCAAAAGTGAGTACACCCCATAGTGAACATGTCCTAATTGTGCCCAATGATGTTGTTTTCCCGCCCTGGTGTCATGTGACTCGTTAGTGTTACAAGGATTCAGGTGTAAATGATAAGCAGGGCTGTTAAATTTGGTGTTTTGGGCACAATTCTCTCTGAATGCTGGACAACATGGCACCTCATGGCAAGGAACTCTCTGAGCGGCTGAAAAAAAGGATTATTGCGCTTCACAAAGATGGCCTTGGCTATAAGAAGATTGCCAACACCATGAAAATTAGTTGCAGCACAGTGGCTAAGATCATACAGTGGTTTTCCAGGACAGGTTCCACTCGGAACAGGCCTCGCCAGGGTCGACCAAAGAAGTTGAGTCCACGTGCTCAGCGTCATATCCAGAGGTTGGTTTCCAAAAATAGACGTGCGAGTGCTTCCAGCATTGCTGCAGAGGTTGCAGAAGTGGGATGTCAGCCTGTCAGTGGCCAGACCATACGCCGCACACTGCATCAAATCGGTTTGTATGGCCGTCGCCCCAGACAGAAGCCCCTTCTGAAACCGATGCATAAGAAAGCCCGCAAACAGTTTGCTGAAGACAATGAATCCAAGAACATGAGTTACTGGAACCATGTCCTGTGGTCTGATGAGACCAAAATAAACCTGTTTGGGTCAGATGGTGTCCGGCGTGTGTGGCGGCACCCTGGTGAGGAGTACCAAGACAAATGTGTTTTGCCTACAGTCAAGCATGGTGGTGGCAGCATCATGGTCTGGGGCTGCATGAGTGCTGCCGGCACTGGGGAGCTGCATTTCATTGAGGGACACATGAATTCCAATATATACTGTGACATCCTGCAGCAGAGCATGATCCCCTCTCTTCGGAAACTGGGCCGTAGGGCAGTTTTCCAACATGATAATGACCCTAAACACACCTCCAAGATGACAACGGCCTTGCTGAAGAAGCTGAAGGTTAAGGTGATGGACTGGCCAAGTATGTCTCCAGACCTAAACCCAATTGAGCACATGTGGGGCATCCTCAAGAGGAAGGTGGAGGAGTGCAAGGTGTCCAACATCCGTGCGCTCCGTGATGTCGTCGTGGAGGAGTGGAAGAAGATTCCAGAAGCAACCTGTGCAGCTCTGGTGAATTCCATGCCCAGGAGGGTTAAAGCAGTGCTAGATAACAATGGTGGTCACACAAAATATTGACACTTTGGGCACAATTTAGACATGTTCACTATGGGGTGTACTCACTTTTGTTGCCAGCTGTTTAGACATTAACAGCTGTGTACTGAGTAATTTTCAAAGGACAATAAATCTATACTGTTATTCAAGCAGCACACTGACTACTTTAAGTTATATCAAAGTTTCAGTAGGATAATGTTATCCCCTGAAAGGATATAACAGAATATTTGCAAAAATCTAAAGGGTGTACTCACTTTTGAGATATACTGTATGTCGCACAAACAGTCCAGCTCACATCGCCACTTTCGTCCCAGAGATCTGTGGTGTCTTTCCCTTTGCTTTCCAAAAACTTTCATTTCATTCACACACTTAGATACTTCCTCAAATGTCTTTCCCCGTGGTTGTGCCATGCATTGCCAAAACCGGCGGGCCAGTTATGACAGACATATGATATTTTCTCGCGGGATATAATTGCCTTGAGTTTGACACCCGTGCAGTAAACACTGAAACGTGCACATACATGAGATAAATAACGTAAGCGTTTAGTTTATTTAATAAAAGATCACCTGTTCTTTTGAAACACTGATACCTCTATTAGTACTCAGGAGACATGTTATTCTTAAAAAATGCACTGCATAAAGTTGCATTCAAATGTATTAAATATATGGCTCTCAAGGAAATACATAAAACAATATTCGGCTTTTATGGCTCTCCCAGCCAAAAAGGTTCCCGACCCCTGTTGTAGAGGATGTGGGAAGAATGTGGGAAGAATGTGGTAACAGTTAATAGGGGCCCTTAAGTGTATTTTTGCCTCTGGGTTAATGTGGCCATGGTTGAGCCTCACCTCTTGTGCGTGGGTCGTGTACAGGCGTGTGACTCTCGCTCTGTGCCAGCGAGGAACCCCCAATGCTTCAGAGATATCCAATAGCAGTTGCTCGAAGGATACCACACCTCTACGGTTCAACAGGACTGTTACCTTGAAAACAGAGAGATGAAAATAACTGTTAAGTTATGAAATCCTTTCCCATGTAAATTATTCTACACCAAAATCCATGTATTAAATCCTAATAACATTTATAACTGCAGGCTTGGAGGCTTATTACCAAGTGAAAAACCCATAAAATGTGTTACAAACATTTATGACAAAAACTATAAAAACCCACAATATTTGAACCCAAAGGTTGGTCTTGTTAACACATTATAACTAATCTCCACCTTATTACCCATCCATCCAAATCCATTAGTTACAATCTATAAACTTTTCTTGAATTGCGCCTTATTTTAAAGTGCTTCTTAAAAATATAAAGATTGACTTCACCTTGCGTAGTGTACTTTGACCACCGGGGCGGATGATTGTGACCAGATGGGGCCTCTCTGCGCTCTCTTCTGCATGGCGGGTGTGGAAGATAGGGAGGTGAGGAGGAGGGAAGTGAAACCTGTGGACCTGTCCCGTAGGGTTAGGGTGAATCGGCCATGGCTGGGGTGCCCCACCACCACGCTTCAACATGGGCACTGGAGGAGCTGAAGCAGGGAGAAAAGGAGGACAGGGTTAGAAGCACAAAGACAAAAAGCAAGAGTTGGATTATTTTGAAAGTGTACTCAATAACACTGGTGTCATCACAGTGTTTCTTTGAGACTTGAATACAAAGGAAAACTCATGAGTAATACAACACCAGTTTGTCATCCTGTGTTAGTGTGTTTGTGAGTGTATGTGTGTGTGTGTGTGTCTGAAAACAAATCCGGCTGATCAGATTTGAGTGTTTTCCATCACATGGAGTGCAAGGGCCATTTGAGATTCTTCAAACACCTGGCTGAATTATTTAGGCTTCCTGAAGTCATGCACACCCACACACAACTTAACAAAAGCTTGCTTGACCTGGTTAGGGCTCAGCTGTATCTGCATGATTAATGAAGCATTAGAGACACACACAGCATCTTTGACGTTTCACTTTCTGGCGCTAAGAGAGACGGAGAGATGTTATCTGTCCAGTCAGTGGGGGTTTGTTTTTTGTTTTGTTTCCAGACGCAGAACAACAGACAGAAACACAAGACCCTATACCCTCTAACATGGCCAGTGCCCCCTCTTTTAACAAGACACCACTGAGAGTGACCAACAGCACACACACACACACACACACACACACTCACACACACACACACAATAAAAGCTTTTCACAGTGGACACAAAAAACTCCATGTCCTAAGCTTAAACATCACATAAAGAGCCAGCCGGTCAAGAAACACTGAATCAATCTTTTCTTAGGTGTGTGTGTGTGTGTGTGTGTGTGTGTGTGTGTGTGTGTGTGTGTGTGTGTGTGTGTGTGTGTGTGTTTTAAATCTTTAAAAAGTTAGTGTGACCAAGGTAATGCATAAGCATAACAACAAACAGAAAATGTAGCCATTTCAGTTTAAAGAGAAACTCTTGACTAACTCTCTGTAAAAGAAAACTTGTAATTAACTTTTTATTGCTTTTTAAGGAAATATATCACACAGAACAAAGCTGAAAGATAATAATGATAAAGAAACAGGAAAAAAATAAAAATATATATAGAGGGTAAGTATTGCCATATTTATATCACTGACCACAACAATAGTATACATGTTAAGTATAATTATCGCTCCTATTTTAAAATAGTAGCAACAAGGGCAGATATTATTGAAGATATAGCTCTTATTCACACATACATAATGATCCAATAATAATGACATACAGGGCAAAACATCACATTACATCCCTACCCTTCACATATAAATAAGTATGACCATCCCTCACATATATATTATATATATTAACACCTTATTGGGCAAATGTCCTCATACGAGGCACGTAACATACACGGTAAGAATGTTACCCATTCGACGTTACTCAACACATTTCTATAACTAGCATATTTACTCAGTAAAGTTTTAAATGATTTTAACTTTAAGGAAAAATCCATTCAATCCGGCCGTCGACTCACCTGCCATTCTCCATTTAGCGTTTCGAGTCGCTTCGCATCCATACCGAGCTCTCTGTGAGGGCGTCATGACTCTCCAGAGCAACACATGAGCTAAAAACGATTTTATTTTTCATTCACTTTTATTTCTCCATTAGTCCTCGGCTGGTAAAAGTAATGGGAAGCTCTGAGAGATTACCAGACCTGATGTAGCTACTGTGGTTACCATGGATACACGTCAAGCTGAACGGCTAGAGAACGAGACAATACCGGAAGTCGATTTTGCCGTTAAACCAAATTAGTTGGAATAACTGAAATGTTGTGCTGTAGGACTATCCAAAGTGCAGCATACATTTAAAATAAACATTTGGTTGTCATCTATATAATAATAGTATTGAAGCTTATCAGTGTACGTTATGCTTGTAGATGGATAGTTCATCAAAGACGTTTATTTTGGAAATCTGACCGGAACTCCAAAGTGCCAAATGCAACCCAATCGTCCTATAAATGTACTCACATTGTATACAAGAAACTACTCTCTAAAATGATACAAATAACATAAATCTAACTTTAGTAGAAGCAGTAATAATTAAGGTATAGTCAAAAATGACTTTCATACCTGAAAATCAGTGTTTTGGCTGTAAATTCTGCACACTTCACACAGCTATGACTTTTCATATGCAAGGACAGCGAGGAAGTGGTCATACATGGAAATGATCTCATGACTCTAAGGTCATCCCTTCTTGGTGAATGTCTTGCTTTTACAACGATCCCAGGTCTTCCCTATATACCTATATATATATATATATATATATAATCAATTGACATAATTACATTTAATATTTTCATAATCCCTTTGTTTATGTTTAACTTTAAACAGTCACATTTAGATAGTCTAAAAAATGTAATAATAACAAGCCTGGAGAAGCACCCTGGTGACCTACAGCACTGGTTGCCAACCTGAGGGTCAGGACCCACACAAGGTACATAGCCTTTCCTATAATTTTAGTTTAATCCTCCAAATTACTGGAGGGTTTTTTTGTTTAACTGGATTTAACAAGTAAACATATGCAACCACTAACCAGGGTCACAAGTTGATATTACTTTATTTTAAGGGCTCACTAGAACAAAACGTTTGGTAACTGCTGGCCTTGGGGTTTGAATGCTATGCTGACCACATACCTGTCAACCCTCTCGTTTTTCCCGGGATTATCCCGTATTTTTACTTCCATCCCGTTCCAGGCCTAATTAAAAAAAGTGTAAAGTGGCCTCTGATAGTGCAGATGGCAGTATTATATTTAACTTTAGCTGAAAAACGTTATCCGCCAGTAAACACACAGAAGAAGAAAACAGGAACAATAACACAGAAGAAGACGACAACATATGGATGAGAGTCACAGTGAACGGAAGATAGATGGAGACGCTGCCAAAAAAGTAAAAACTTTATGTAAGTACCTGGCCAAATGAGAGGAGACCTTCCATTATTTAATAAAAAGCAGAGTCGGGACAACTCGTGCTTTTTGTAAAGTGTGCCATTCAGATGTTAGCATCGCACACAGCGATGTTCGCCAGCAAGAAAGTCGTCCAAGCACAAGCACAAGCACAAGCACGTCAAGAGGCACAAATACATACACTGTCAATGACTTCATGTGTGACAAGAACATGTGTCAGAGGCAGACCAAGTGACCAGAGCTGAGGGTAAGATGTCGATGCTTTGCGTTAAAAATAATGTAGCCTTCAGCTTCTGCATTGATTTCAGTCGCAAGGTGGGGGAAAACGAAAGCCACAAATCAAATCAAATCAAATCAAATTTATTTGTATAGCCCAATATCACAAATTACACATTTGTCTCAGTGTGCTTTACAGACTGTACAGGTTACGACATCCTCTGTCCTTAGACCCTCGCATCGCACAAGGAAAAACTTCCTAAAAGAAACCCCAAAATTAAAGGGGAAAAATGGAAGAAACCTCAGGGAGAGCAACTGAGGAGAGATCCCTCTCCCAGGACGGACAGACGTGCAATAGATGTCGTGTGTACAGGATAAACAACATAGTACAAATACAACATTTGACAGAAATTATGTCGTGTTGAAAAAGAGAAAGTTTGGATGGATGAATCCAGGAAAATGTCAAAAAGGCTTCCCGGTGTCCAGCAGGACCAGGTCAGCAGGCGCAGCCACGATTCCTGATCCTGACGTAAACTTTATCAGTGGCAACCTGCCACATGAGAGACACAGAAACTCCGGGGATGATGCCCCGGATGATGAGTTAGTAACTACATTTACATAAATGCATACAGATAGAGAGGGAGAAGAAGAGAGGGAGGGGAGGAGAGAGGAAGAGAAGGAAGAGAGCAGGGAGGTGTCCCCCGGCAGTCTAAGCCTATAGCAGCATAACTAGGGGCTGATCCAGGGCAAACCTGAGCCAGCCCTAACTGGCTTTATCAAAAAGGAAAGTCTTTAGCCTACTCTTAAATGTGGAGAGTGTGTCTGCCTCCCGAACACAAATTGGAAGCTGGTTCCACTGGAGAGGAGCTTGATAGCTGAAGGCTCTGGCTCCCATTGTACTCTTAGAGACTCTAGGAACCACAAGTAACCCTGCAGTCTGGGAGCGTAATGCTCTAGTTGGTTTATAAGGTACTATGAGATCTTTAAGATATGCTGGAGCCTGACCTTTAATTGATTTGTAAGTCAGGAGAAGGATTTTGAATTCTATTCTGTATTTTACCGGGAGCCCGTGCAGAGCAGCTAATACAGGAGTAATATGATCCCGTTTCCTTATTCTTGTCAATACACGTGCCGCTGCATTTTGGATCAACTGAAGAGTCTTAAGCGACTTTTTGGGACAACCTGATAACAATGAGTTGCAGTAATCCAGCCTTGAAGTAACAAATGCATGGACTAGTTTTTCTGCATCATTTTGAGACAGGATGTGTCTTATTTTTGCAATGTTACGTAGATGAAAGAAGGCAGTCCAATCATCAATCATCAAATAAATTGATGATAATAACAAAAAAATAAAATACATACTTTACATAAACATGTATTTCCTGAATGTATATACCCATCCCTTATGTGTTTACATTTTCATTATATGGGTGGGGGCTGGGGGGCTGAGAGCTGTTAAAATATAGACGGAGTCCGCCAAAATAATTCCCTTATTTTGAAATTCCAATGTTGACAGGTATGGCTGACCATGATCACCCTTCTCTATTATCCTCAGTGTGTATTTGTATAAATGAATCTCTTCCTCAGATTGTTAAAACCTCCAAATATAAAAAAATGAATAAAAAACTTCTCAATGATAGCTACTGCCTTTGTTAAAACCTGTCTCTGTGTCGACTAGAGAGTTAGTGAAGGATAAAAAAACAAAAAATGCATCAATTATCACACAAAACCTTTTGTATCACAATGATGTGGTGTAAAATCACACTGACAGAGTCAGGGGGGAGCTGCCAGTCTCAAGGGCAGATACCATGGTTTCACTGATGGAATCCAATACTCTGCCTCCCTCTCTCTCTCTCTCACACACACACACACACACACACACACACACACACACACACACACACACACACACACACACACACACACACAGTATCCGGTTGATCTTTTAATATGCTGCCCCCCATGGCTCTGTCTCCAAGGATACTGTTAATATTGAATCACTGGGCAACAAATCCTATTCCGGCATCTTATCCTGGGCTCACACGTGAGACCCAACAGTGGGTCTGCTGTCTCAAACGTTTCTCAAAAACAAAAGTGCCGAATAGTGTAAATCCACAATCATATAATAGATATAACCATGAAAATGTTCTTAAATTAAGACACTATTTTTGTGCATTATAATTGGCATTATCGATTGCTAACTTTTGTTGAATTTAAATCGATATACGCAGATGTACAAAGTGTAGTAAACAAAACAACACCTAAATGTATATTTTAGATGTTTTCTTTCCATTAGTCTGAAGGAAAACATGTTATGGAAGCAAAATAGCCCAAACTACATGCAACACATGTCTGCAGCTGGACTCAAACAGAGGACAGTGTTATTTTATAGCCAGATTCTTAAACCCATAGGCCACCAGGGGAACACATTTTTTCATAATTTTAAGATTGTGGTGAAAACAAGATGTGGATTACTGTAACGTTGATTATTACTTATTTTAATTTATAGGGTGTTCGCGATTCATTTTATATATAGGCATATATTAGTTCAAGAAATTCAGTAATAATGATGCACTGCAGTGTTGAGACAGCAGAGGAGGCAAGTGTGCCTACTGTATGTCCCAGCAGCCAGAGCAGTTGCACCCAGGCTTGGTGGTTCCCTGGAAGAACTACTCAGCTAGATAAACATGACATTCTAATAATATTATATTTTGAGATTAAGTTGTAAAACCCCTAAAGTGACAGGCCGTGGTATGATACAGGTTTGATTGTGAAACGTTCTGTAAGATAATGGAGGGAAATCTGACAGACTGACTCTATCCGTGTTCCTATTTTATCTTTTTATTTCTTGACTGTAAGGGAGCCTGGAGGGACAATTGAATGAGATTCAACTCTTCTTTGTTTGGCAGGGGAGAGGGAGACACACCTGGTGGAGATCTGCACTCTCCTGAATGCCCTTTCCTAGTCTTTAGACTATTTCCCCCTGTTTCCAGGACTTATGCTAAGCTAAGCTAACCAGCTGCTGGCTACAGCTCACTGACAGTGTAGTTTTAATTTAAAAATTACATTTTGAATTGGTTGATTTAGACTTTGTAACTAAGTAGTTCAGTAACTTATTAGGTAACTAAAGTTATCAAATACATTTAATGTAATAAAAAGTAAATTAAAAAAAGTAAAGTAAAAAAATACAAATTTTGGCTTCCAAAATGTAGTGAAGTAGAAGCATAAAGTAGCTTAAAACGGAAATATTACTGTAAGTACAAGTACCCAAAACTTTAAATATAATGTAAATGTAATTGTAAATGTTATTACTTTCCTCCACTGCTTGTTGAAAAGAGCTGCAGAAAATCTGGACAGTTTAACATGAATGGATTCAATGGCTTGTTATACCCTTATTAAGGATTTATTACAGATTAAAACTGCAGTTTTAATGTGTTGTTAGCCATTAAGCATTAATAAAGCCATTAGTTACAGCTTATATACTTATAGTTTATTAAAAGGTGCCTTTTAAAAAAATGGCATAATGCATGTTTAAAAGTCTACAATTCATTCTGTAACTTGTAGAGTCCTGACGCTGAAGCTTTTACCCCTCCATTCATGTAATCGGCTTTTTATATTGTCACTCAATGTCCATCTGAATAAGGGAGTGAGAATGTGTGCAGATAAGCGTAGCCAGAGAAGTCAAAGGAGCGGCTGCAGAATGAATGAACAAACAAGTGTGTGTTAGAGAAGGGAGTGACATGTCCAGATGTTTATTCAGTTGTATTATTCTCACAGTCACACACAGATGCACAGGAAAGCCGCATGAAAGCTGGAAGAAGTATCAACATTCCTTGGTTTATGGCACTCCCACACTTACTTAATGTGTTCAAGGATTTTACCCTGTTCAGCGTTCCAGGCCTAACAGCTTTCTGCTATGTCAGCTCAATATATTTAGACACACTCACAGGCGCTCACAGATGCCTGCTTTGATAAAGCAGTGTGTTGAGGCCAAACACAAGCAGTGCAGTGAGTTTGCCTGCGGCTGTAATCATGTCTCAGGGCAACTACCTCAACAGATTGATTTTGTTATGTATACACAGATCAGACAGGTTCAACTCAATAGAAGCTAAATTTCTGCACAAACAGGATAAAGATGCTGCTAATGTGATTGCTAATAAATGTGAGCATCTGTGTTCATTTATGTGTGCTTATTTACCACTAGAATGCATGTTTTTATCCAGCCTAGAGCCTTAACCATGCAGGTGTTTATGAAGCAGGGAATTTCATGCTTGGAACTGCTGGGAAACAAGTCCAACTTAATGTTAGTTATGACCTTAGTGGCATACCAAAACACTATATCATGGGACTGCATAAGATCAAACACGCACATGTTAAACTCACTTGCATAGACGCAGACAGCTTGTGAACATATTTCAGGCCGGAGCGAAACGATTTCAACCTTTCACCTCCTCTCTCTCTCTCTCTCGCTCTCGCTCTCTCTCTCTCGCTCTGTCTCTCTCTGTCTCGCTCTGTCTCTCTCTGTCTCTCTCTGTCTCTCTGTCTCTCTCTGTCTCTCTCTCTCTCTCTCTCGCTCTCGCTCTCTCTCTCTCTCTCTCTCTCTCTCTGTCTCTCTCTCTCTCTGTCTCTCTCTCTCTCTCTCTCTCTCTCTCTCTCTCTCTCTCTCTCTCGCTCTCTCTCTCTTTCTCACACCTGTTTGAGTCAAATGTTATACCACGCAGTCCACAGATTTGTCACACACACATGTGCCAGTTTAGACACACCAATAGACAAGAGAAGAGGGAGACAACTGGAGGAGAAGGGGCAATGGGGTAGGGTGTGAAACAGTTTAATGTGATGTCAACAGCATGTGCTATTTATTTTTCCCCCTCAATCTCTGCTTTTTCAGTGTGTGCGTGTGTGTGTGTGTGTGTGTGTGTGTGTGTGTGTGTGTGTGTGTGTGTGTGTGTGTGTGTTTGTTATTACACAACTACACAACTTTTAGAGATCATCAGACCATCTGCAGATGGGGGAATTTCATCAGAGACGATAAGTGGACAATTGTGCTTACCGATCAATGCTGCTGTGTTTGTCTCTTCGAGTACATCGATATAGTATGTGAGGACTGATTAGTATTTTATTTGGGCTCATTGAGGGGGACTTGGCTTTAGGGCTTTAAATATTTGTTTTAGAGGAATAGCTTGACATTTTGGGAACTACGCATATTTGCTTTGATTGGTGATTTGATGCTATGCTTGGATGAGAAGATGGAAACCTCTCTTATATCTGTAAATATGAACACAAACACTAGGACTGGAAGTCCCTGCGCCAGGCCAAGAAATAGTCCGGCACATAATACCCCTTATAAAGCACAACTTGTTATTTTTACACTTCAGTTTTTGTGCAAATTAAACAAATGAGATATAACGTGTTTGTCACGATCTGGTTGTATTTTGATCTGTTTCCTGTTTTATTTTGTCACTCTCCTCTCCTCTCCTCGCTGCCCATTTCACTTCCTGCCCTGATTGCATTCACCTGTCCCATCAGTTCTGCAGCCACCTCACCTGTTGTCAAACTCCAGCCCCTTTGTCTGTTGTCGGTTTGTCATTCATGTTACACCTTTGTTTCTGGATGTGTTTTGTGTTTTCATATTATCTTAACCTGCTCCCTCAGTTTTGTTTTTTGTACCTGTATTTTGGATTCAGCTTTGTTATAATCATCGTCTGTTTACTGCATTTGGGTCCTCCTTTACCGCACCGTAACAGTGTTAAGAGATTAACAAAGACTGAGGGAATCAGCTTCATCAGGACCGTATGGGTGTCATTTGATCAGATATGATTGGTCTGGCAATATAAGCAAACGACTCCACGCCTGTCACCCTATTTAAATTCAAATGAGCCTTTAATAGATAAGGCTGGTGTTTGTATTGTCAACAAATCCCAAAGAAAAGATCAAATGCAATAGTCAGTTAGCTCATTGTTATGAAGAAGCAAAAAATAAAATTAAAAAAAGAAGATCACATATATAATATACTTTCATTTTAGGTAAGGCTCAATAAAATACAAAAACAGCTGGGCTGTAGTTTGTAGCTATTTTTACACAAACAGGAGTAAATTGTGCATTTGTTGGGGTCTATTTTCAGTCATGGATGAATACACATGGTGCTCTAGTCTTGTGCTATATATAAACCGCACCTGGAAAGGGTTTGTCTTTAAAATAGATTACAATGCCCATGTTCATTTAATGGTGTGGAACATTTTGTTTTTTAACAAAATTGAGGGTTATGGCACCAATGAATAAGCTACACATGCAATATTTGTTAGAATAGATTTATGTGATTTGTTCACAACAAGATAATTGTAGAATATCACCAGATTTAATCTTTTAGGTTAAGATTAAGGCAAGTCTTCAGGGAATTAATGTAAGTCAGTGTAATGTCCTCCTAAACAACAAACATCAGATATGCTTTATTCGCCAAATGTACAATGTACGTAGGAATTTGACTTGGTGATACAGAGCAGTACAAACAAAAAGGTTTAAAGTTTAAAGGTTGAGTTAAAAAGTTGCAATACAATAATTACACATAGTTAGGAAAGATAAAATTGCTAAATCTTTGCGACATACACATAAGTGTTTTGCATTGTTTGGCACAGAACCAATTTTTTTTCTGTGTGCATAATGAGCACTGTAGTAATAAACCAACCGTATTATTTTGACACTCATGACTACAGCTCACTCTGCCATCATGTGCGAGCATGCATGTGTGTTACAAGGGTGTGCACAACATACTCGCACACACAAACACACAGTACTTGTCACCCTTCTGTGCTCTGGCAGACCAGACAGAGGTCATTAAAAGTCAAACAAGAACAGAAGCAAGTGGAAAACCTGAGCAAGAGGGGTCACAGAGGAGAAACGTGGTGAAGCAATACGAAGGGGCAACGAGGACTATCATGACATTCATTTCAACTTTCAACCTCCCCTGGAAACAAAATCAATCTTCCCCTCCTCCCCTCAGACTCCATCTGTTTTTCTTCTCCCTCTCTCTCTCTCTCTCTCTCTGACAGTGGAGGGCCCCTCCTCCTCTTCATCCTCCCCCCTCTCTTTACTCCGCTTTTATTCTCTTGAGCCTGGGTGTTTTTACGATGGCCCTGTTGACCTCACTGATCCCTGTCTCTCTTACTTAAGTGTTAAAGAAAATCAAATGAGTAGAGCACAGCAAGTACAGCATTGCCAGGGGGCATTTTTGTACAAGGCTTACAATGAAGGCGCACTCAATCAGTATGCAATAAAAACACTACATTCCTGTACACAATACTATATCGAATACTAAGAAATTCTTGCAAACTAAACATTATAAAATATTCTCATTCAAATATACTTCATTTGGATGGCAGCCATTTTTACTAAAACAAGTATTACACAATCACCAAAGAACTTACATACATTGTGCTTCTACACTCTTTGAACAAACTGCCTCTCTTTCTCTCTTTAGTCTCCATCTCCGTCCCCTCCCCACTCCCCCCTCCCTCCCCTGCGCTCCCTGCACAGCCTGATGACATCATGAACAGCCGGTATAAATCCAGCCTATAGGATCGCAGCACAGCTTTTGGTGCTGACTAAACTGTCCCTGCCTCTCTCCCTCTCCTCTCAGTCTGTCGCTCCCTCGCTTTGCAGCTTCTCACACACCCTCACAGTCTCTCTACCCTCGTACCTTCACTCTGCTGCAGACATGGCCAACGCTTTTGTGGGCACGTGGAACCTCAAGGATAGCGAGAAGTTTGATGATTACATGAAGAAGCTTGGTAAGTGTGTGTTTTGTGTGTACAATTTATTTATGTATGCATGTGAAGGTGTGCGCATGTGTGATCGGAGAGGAGGAGGAGGATGATCCGGGACTGCCAATGGTGCATGCGAGCACATGTAAAAATGGGGAAATAAGGAAAGATAAATGTTTTAAGGAGTGTTTGTGTTAAACCTGTTTAAGTAGCCATGGTAACGTATATAATATAATTTGAGACCATGAAGTGGTAAACAAGGGAGGAACCACACAAAAAGAGGAAAAGAGGTAGAACAGGAACGAGGGTGGAAAGAGAGGAGAGGAGAGGATGGGAACCAGAGGGGGGGAGGATAAAGAGGAAGAGTGGTTGACCACATGGCCTAAGTGCTGCTAGAAACGAGAGAGGGGCTGTCTTTTAGTGGAGAAAAAGAACCCCCACCCCCCACTGTGGCAACAAACTGGCATTCACATACTTGAGCATAATGGGGGTGACCTTCGCTGAAAGCTGTTCATTGTTTGAGGCCATGGGAGGAGTTGAATATTAAGATGGTCCCAATGCAGCGGAGCTAATGGGACGGGAATGTTTGTAGGCCTACAGATAACATGGGCATCAAAAATATCTCACACACACACACACACACTCCCATAGTTCGGTGTGTGTGTGATGGGGGCAGGTGTTCAGACTGTTGACCGTGACGAATGACCCTAAAGTATTTGACTTTGTGAGGTTATGTGAGCGAACCATAACCTCAGAGCCATATTAACTTCGACCATAGAAATCGAGACCCTTTAGCCTTTTAACCGTAATCCTCTTGAGCAATGAGGCACTACACACACACACACACACACACACATACATACATACATACATACATACATACATACATACATACATACATACATACATACATACATACACGCACACAGTGACTTTTGTTGTATTGATTGCGGGACAGTAGCTGTTTCAGCTCTTTGCAATAAACTGGATTGTTGGCACAAAAAAGGAGCCAGATCTTCTCCTTTGATTAAAGTGTGAGTCACTATAACCTGCACTTTCTTGATCTATCCCACTTGCACACACACACCCTAAATGGAAAGCGAGCAATCATTTGCACACATGCATGCCCAGACAGGTCAGTGGGACCCTGCAGTGTTTGCAGAACCTGCTGCAAGGTTGGACAGCAGACAAATAAAGATTAGAGATTGAAGGAGAGCTAAAGGACAAAGGCATGGCTACTTTTTTTTTTTATTGTTTTCTTCAGACATTTAAAAAGGCAGTCCAATGCATTTTATAGATGGATATTTACACAAAAAGGCAAACGGACTAAAACTATATTAAAAAAAAAACCCAGCAACAGCATAAAAGCTACACTCAAGTTAATAATACACCAATAAAAATGCATATTTATATACACACAAACACCCTGTAAAGGTATGTTTTACATGCACGTAGATGTATAATAATTTTAAAAAGATAATACTTTTTTTTTATATATATAGCGCCCCCTGTCCAGTGTCAGTATGACCCTTTAGTGAGTGTGACTTTTAGCCTCTTGGCCTTCTTCCCACCTCATTTATTTTTAGGATATTCAAGAGGCATAGAGCAGGAGGCATGGCTGCAGCAAAAATATGAGGAGAAAATAAAGTGAAATATCTTGACAATTATTGAATAAATTGCCATGAAATTTGCTGCAGACATTTAGGATCCCCAGAGGAGGAATCCTACTGACTGACTTTTCCTGGAGCGTCACCACAACGGTGGCACGTTTGTTTCTTTTTAGTGGAATAACAGAAAAACTATTGGATGGATTTCCATTAAATTTGGTACACAAATTCATATTTCCAACAGTATGATTTTATAATAATAACTTTGTTACCTGGCCATTTCATATAGCACCAACAGCAGGTCAAAGTATTCACTTATCCTGTCAAATGTCTAAAAAAACATCTCCTTGGTGGACTGGCACAGACTTTGGTACAGATGTACATTTTCCCCAGAGACAACTATTTGTTGTTGTTATGATAATTATTATAATTATTATTATAATACAATAATTAGAATATTGATAGCATTTAGCCTAAAGCACTGGCAGTTGAGGTAAGGCGTTGTCAGTTTGTTGGCCGTGCTTTACGGCTTCAGATCTTCCAACGTGTTTTTTTTTTTTATTGTATTAATCAAAGAATATAAAATTACCCATGATTCTTTGTTTTCTCCAGGTATTGGCTTTGCTACACGTCAGGTTGGGAACGTGACCAAGCCCACTACCATCATCTCAGTGGACGGTGACAAGGTGACAGTGAAGACTCAGAGCTCCATGAAGAACACCGAGCTCTCCTTCAAGCTGGGAGAGGACTTTGATGAGACCACCGCCGATGACAGGAAAGTTAAGGTGAGAGGTCAAAGGTCAGACAGATCAGCGAGGAATACCATCAGTCAATGGGCAAAACCTACTTTAACAATGTCATTTTCAATAAAGATCTATAAATAAAGAGCCGATGCAAAACGTGGAAGTATTAAAAGTGAAACTACGTACCCCCCTAATTATTACTGATGCTTTAAAGTGACACTATGTAAGTTGTGAGAGAAGAAAATAACACATTCTTGATTTTACAAATAAAAAGCTACATTTACAAGCGATTTTTAAAACTCATCTATAATCCATTTAATATATTCGGGGTTTGCTGCTACTGCCTGACTTGTTCTGGTATGACCAGGTATTATATGGTGGCTAACGTTAGCATCTATAGATAGATGGTAAGGTACTTTAAATAGATATTGCTGTTCAGCTAAAGTTACATTACTTAGCTAAGTAGCTTTTTTTCTTTTGGAGCTGGTTGATGCGGAGCTAATTTAAACTTCTTTATATAGTGTTTTGGTGTTTTTATGTTATGTTATGTTTTGTGATGTCATGTGCAAACTTCATCTGCAAGGTAGGCTAGCTATAGCTATCAAATAAATGTAATAGAGTGAAAAGTACAGTACTTGCTTCTGTGAAGTTGAAGTATAAGGTAGCATCATAAAATGGAAACACTCAAGCAAAGCAAGTACGTAAGTAATTGTCCTTAAATACATTTTCAAATGTATTCATGAGATAATTGATATGATCTTTTATGTACACTTATTAAACTCCCTCTGTTTGTCTCAGTCCCATGTCAAAATAGATGGTGGGAAGTTGGTGCACACACAGAAGTGGGACGGCAAAGAGACCAGTCTGGTCAGGGAAGTCGACGGCAACAACCTCACACTGGTCAGTGCTCACACAAAATGCGTACATTGAACGACGTGCGTGCGTTCGTTGTATTTTAACTGTCTTTCTCTCTCCATCACAGACACTTACAATGGACGAGGTCGTTTCCATACGTCGTTATGTGAAGGCGGAGTAAAACCAACACTGCAACCTTCCTCTAGCATCTACTTGCTAAAGCCCTGCACCCCCAAACACCCCCTGGTCAAGTTAACCACTCGTATGGCTGCTGCAGAATTCCCTCAAATGTCCCCTCTTACTGTACGCAAAGTATTAACATTACCGCTGACCTCCCTTTACTTCCTGTCCTTCTCTTTATACGGTTGTTCCTCCTACTGTAAGAAACACTGAATAATTTCCAATGATTTATTTTCTCTAAAAGTCCAGTTTTGCATCTCTTTTTTTTTTTTAGAAAATGTGTTGTGCACGGTGCCTATAATAAACCTGGCAAAGGTGTTTGCATTTCAAAGGTTGTCTTTTGAGAAAAGGAAAAAAATAAATAAGTGTCTGCACAGTTGGGCGAACTGGTAAAACAATGAAAATGCTCCATGTCGTGTTTTGTTCATGAGATGTTAAATGTTTGTTCATGGCAGTTAGCAGGTCCAGAACATGTTCTCACTAAAGTCCAAATATATTCTCAACTGTGACTGAAATGAGCAAATAACCTTTGAGGATATTGTCAACACTATTCTCATTTATTGTAAAACTTCAGAATAAAGTGTTAATGTCTTGGCAGCTGTGATCAGTAGATGGTTATGTAAAGTTTTATTCAGCCAAAGGCCTCAGAAAAACAATAGTCTGTTGTGAATTGACCAGAAGTTTGTTTTTGTGTCTTTAGAAAAAGACTGACTGGCTATGAAAGTGTACAAGTATATCTGTAGAATGTAACCAGTTTCCATCACAGCTGGTTTTACAGGAACTCTGTTAATTCTAACTCTATAGTGTGTGTGTCTGGCCCTGGCCAGGGGAGGGGAGTCTTGTTAAAGCTTGCACTAGGCATTATCAGACACATCTCAGAATACCATTTAAAAACTGATCGAAGGGGAAATTTTCCAAGAAACCAGTTTAGGCTCATTCACTCATGTCTGCACAAGGAGTAGATTATTGTAGGCATTTTAATCTTTGCTCATTTCACATTAACACAGCTATTATTACAGCTAATTTTTAAAAGTGCCCCCAAAATTGAGCAAATACCAAATGTCCTATACTGGCACTAGGTGTGTTGGTAGCGTTACGTCCCGTACTTGTTTGTGTGCCTTTTAAATTCAGATCACTCCCTCCACAGATTTGTCATGTGTGACAGACTATCAACTAGAGGCAAGGTGAAAGGTCGCAGGGCGATCCAGGTGACCTGCCTCCAGAAAGAACTGAAATGGTCACAAGAAAGGATGAAAATTTAAAACGGGACAGTTCCCTCACTATTTTTCCGATCTGTAGTGCCATTTAATCAATCTAGATTGTTTTAGCGTGAGTTGCTAGGCGTTGGCGATATCTGCCTTTTCTTGAACTTAATGGAGCTACATGGAAATCGACATGTGGTGCACAAAGTGGCAAAGAAATACTTTCCATGAAGGCCATCCCCTCTACAGGAGTACGATGAACTTGAGCCCATTTTAAATGCTAGAAACAATTGATAGACAAAATATGATATTCCCACAATTCTATTTCCCAGATCCTTCCAACACAATGTACAAAGATTAACAAGATACTTTTGTTATTACCTTATGGAAGCAGAAAAGTGTCATATTTCAAGGATGTCCTCTACAGAGAAAAAAACCCTCCAGATCCTCCCCAAGGTCAAATCAAGGGTAGATTCTACTTTTTCTGTTGACTGATGGTTTCTGTTTAATTCAGATTATGTGCAACACATACTCACAATTCTGCCGTGCAAGCTCGGGATCATACTTAATATTTAACTGGCCATATTAAACTCATCTTGTACATCTGTCTGGTGATAACAGAAAGGAGAACCTAAGAAATCAAAGAGTCAGGAGACTGAGCCGTGTCAAATCCCTGCAGCTGGAAACAACCCATTTCTCCACAATCCTACAAGTGGGAGCTTTGAGACAAGGTCAAAAGACACAAGATGCTTAACAGGGAGTTATCCGTCAAAAACAAAAGCCACCCTGTCAGCTTTTTGCAACGTTTACCTTTCTGGAAGTGACCTGGTGTGTACATTTCAGCTCAATCCTAAAATGCCTTCGGTGAAGTTATTTGACAGGGTCAAGAGCCAACCTTAGAATTTCTGGTGTTTGTGTGCGTGTGTTTTTGTCCCCCATGGTCTAACTTTAAAATGAAACATATGAGTTCAAGGTCCGAAAACAAAAGACATCCAAAGGCATTTTTTTATCTTCACAAATAAAAACACCTTTAATGGAGTTAACAGTTGACATGCAGGAAGACAGTTGTGTGTGTGTTTCAAGCAGTCCCCTGGAGGCCAGCTACACAAACACACACATGTAGATAGACAGTAAGCAGCAGAAAACCTCAGGGCATCATCATAGCTTGAAGTTGGCACGCTCACTTGTGCGGTATTACACTTTCTGTTTGTCTCTACTACTTCCTGTGTGTGTGTGTGTGTGTGTGTGTGTGTGTGTGTGTGTAGCCTTCACACAGACTTTTTATGTTAGATCCTCCTAATTCTGCTAAATGAAACCAGATAGATGTGAAACAATATCTGGATTCCAAGTGGGATAGCCACTTGCTGCCATATTGGTTACACTTATCTGGTTTCATAGAGTAGGATGAGTAAACTCCTCCCTCTGAGGGGAGCCAGAGGTTACTTTAGGGCAAGTGGGGCTTGTCACCTGATTTTGCAACACTTTAGCTCTTGACATATTTTTGTTCTTTAAACTTGATAGAAAGTCTGCACGTGCTTTCGATAACATGGGTTTAACATAAATGGATGAAGATTTCTATAATGAGCTAAAATGGAGGGATTATTTAAAGATATACAGCTGGCAGTCTGTCACTCCATCTGTTGCTACCCACTATTCCTTCTCTCTGATAGCTGCAATGTGTGTGACTGAAGTGTTTGCATTGTGCGGCTGTCTCAGATGTGTTTGTGTGATCTGTGTTTCTTGTGTTTCTTCTTCTTTTTGTCCTCTTTGTCGTGCGTGTGCTCGTGGCGCCTCCGCTTGGATTTGCATTCGTCACTGCTGTTGCTGCTGTCGCTCCCCGACTCCTTCCTCTCCCTCTTCCTCTTCTTCTTCATTTTCTTCTCCTGGGAGGAAACATACAAGTAGAGAATGTGTTTTGTGTGATGGTTTAAGGCTGATGTTTACATTGTATGTATTGTGAATTATATTCAATTAGTGTTTCTTGACTGTCTCTATAGGCGTCTCTTTACCATTTAGTCCATCATACCCAGGACTACAATTCCCTTGGTGTTTTTAGCCCCACAAGTCCAACTGAGACACACAGGAATTGTGCATTAGGGCTAATCAAGTGAAGTTCCTCTAACCTTTGGTACTGCTGCGTTCACTTGCTACCTGTTCTTCCATTTAAGAAGGTCTCCGATCGAAAGATCTCTTATTAAAAAGATTTGACCTCAGCTAAGTCTGATACCAAGTGAGTTGTGGTTCTTTGTTTGTGGGCCAATAAAAAAGGAACTTGCACAATGACAATGCAGGAAGCAGACAGCAGTTTCAATACCTCAAAACTCAATCACTGAACAATTATTTTTCAATATATCAGCACAAAAGCAACAACAAACAATACTTTTGACAGTTCTCACAAAGCAGTTTGTATCTCTGTGTAAGCAACGACAGACATGCGTTGTCATGTAGACATGTGGGCTGTTCCATCAGATGACTCAAACGAGAGACACGAAAAGAAAGGAGCTTGGGGGGAAAAAGTGCTGCAGGACAAGATTTACCTTCTTTTTCTTCTTCTTTTTGTCTGAGTCTTCTTGTGGTGCAACAGTGGTGGTCTGCTGCTGTTGCTGCTGTTGCTGCTGCTGTTGCTGCTTTGGCCCTTCACCGTCATCTTCAGGCAACAGAGCGTACTGCAAGCCGGGAGCGGAGAAACAGTCCTTTGTGAAATGACCTGAAAAGAGTAACTATTTCTTAAAACTGCACACTGTTTAAAGAGATTTCAAGCAAACAACCCAGGAGACAGTTGTAGGAAATTAATGCAGAATCTGTTTTTTCTTCTTTCAAGGTATGACAGTCTCACCCTTGCAGCCGCACTTTGAGCATGTTGTGTTGAGTACAGCCTCTAGAGTGATCCTATTGCCTGTGTGATCTCTAAATTTCCTGCGTCGCCTTGAATCCTGCCTGCAAACACAAACAGACAATGTCACACACACATGTCCATGCACCCGTGCGGAGACACACCATAATAAAATTAAACCGTAAGCACTTACTCTGCCATAACATTGTTTGGGTCCATGTCCTGTCCTGTTCCCTGATTGACAGCTTTCATTGAGAAGGACAACTTCACCTTGTCACCCTGAATCTGAGAGACGGGGCACAGAGCTGCAGTCATCCTGTTCACTTCACTGTCACATCATGTGTGTGTGTGTGTCTGTCTTCTTACCTCTCTCCCGATGACTTTAATCCAAACCTTTTCCCCCATATCGACAACCTCTGAGGCACTCTCAATCCGTGTCGCTGACATCTCACTCACATGTACCAGGCCTGTATGTTCGAGGGAAAATGTGTAGATATCAATCTAAAAAATACATCAAATGCTGAGCAGAAATCGCTTTCAAAAGGATTTAGACACACGTGTCTTTGTTTTGCTCATGTTGAAATATATGCATTAGGCTAATATCAAGACTCAAAGATTAAAAAAAGAATTGTTTTCTGACCAAAACATGCTGTTGTCAAAATAACTAGTATTAGTGGGTTTTCAATCTGAACTGCCTTCACCTACTCCAAATTTAAACTTAAATAAAATATTTCCATCAAATACTTTTTGTTGCAACATTTAGTTTTGTTTGTTTAAACATTTCTTAGAACTTGAACACCATGATGCTGAATTTACTCCAGTAAACGTTGCTCATTCCGCCCTCCAGTGGTGAAAATGAGCAGCAGGTATTTCAATTGACAAGCATGGTCAAGGACACTTAAACCACAACAAATCATAACCCAAAAAGTATTCCAAGTGTAAATATAGATAAGTCTATAGATAAATTAACTTTCCGCCAACCTTCCTTCTTGTATCCTGGTAGTCTGATAAAGGCTCCGTAGGTCTGCACAGAGACCACTTCTCCCTTGGAAATGCTGTGCATTTGTGGCAGATCTTCCAGTCCAGCAGGCTCGTGTGCTTGGCCATCACTGTCAGACATTGTTTCAGCTGAGGTGGACCACAAAGATCATCAAGTGGCTATAGAAGATTGATAATAGAACATATTTCTTTACTTGCCGTGTCATAAAAATATGGGAGAATATATATTTTTTCCTCAAGACGTTTGGGACAAGCGTTACAGAAAACACATACCATCAGTGTCTACTTTAAATGTATGTGCAGTTCACATGTGAATAGAGGGTTTATAAGAAGAGTCTTAAACTTTGAATACTTTGAAGTCCAGTAAATCTGTTCAATTAATCAATTCCTTTCAATTTACTGTAACTGATCTGATAAACCATAACCTCTTAAAAGCTGAATCATACCAGGAGGAATGGCATTTAATATGGTTTGTAATTCAAGCAGTATAATAAGGACACTGTACTTAATTGTAAAGTCTTCATAACGGTATAACCGGTAGGCTAATATTTGTAGATTGCTAAATAAATAAAGTACAATGTTATGTATATTTATCATCGTGATTTTTGATTTAACATATTTTTAGTACTAGTCATATTGAGACATTAGAGGAACCTCGACAATAATTTTTAAAATATTTAATTTTCAGTGGTTAATTATGCAACAGAAACACTTTTACTACTTGCTCTCTTCGACAGTATTTCCTTGCCCAGATACTGCTCAGTCTCACATAGGGAAACACTAGAGTTGAGATTCAGAGAGTAAAAACGTGTGCAGAGGGACATTAGATATAATAAAAGACTGCAGTAGGCTTACTTAACTTTACATCTGCTCTAACAGAGTAGCTTAGCTTGAATAGTAGCAGTGAGGCTAACGTTAGCGAACTAGATTAAAGCATTGTTAAAGTTAACCTGGTTCACCCGACAAACACCAACAGGATAATCTGTTCGTACACGAAGTATAAACCCCAATCGATAATAGGATAACCAGTGCACAATGTAGTGCGAATTCAAGAGAAAATATCAAAATAAAATAGTGTTACCTTTCGTTTTAGCAGAGCTGGTTCAGTTTAACATCCGGGGCAGATCAGTTTAACAATAAGCCATATTAACCAATCAGCGCAGTCGGGACAGGCTGAGACCAATCACACGCGTCAAAACCAGCGGAAGTAGTTTTCTGTTCTTCTTCGTTGTCGCTCGACGTCCCTCCATTAAAGGCGGCCATTCATATTTTTATAAACTCTAGCATTAAATCAACGCTTTTGTCGTTTCTTGTTAACTAACTCAGGATGATTGAACCTAAGAAGAGAGCGGCGGACATGGCGGTGGTTCCTGCCGCCGTGAAGCGGCCCCGGACGGAGCTGGTGGCGGCGGCTCAGTCTCAGCAACTCGTGGCTATGGTGCGTAGAGTAACGTTACTATAACCAAAGTACTGTTCTGCGATCTGTTAGAGGCGACCAAAACACAAAGACCGTCAGTAATTACTACACATTTACCCAACATATTCTCTTAAATTCACTAACTGGACTAACAATTGTCTATAGGTGCATAAATGGGACCATGTCGTTCGCTAAACGGATATGCAAGACAAAAAATAACATTACTGTGATGTGCTTTCAGTCAACCATGTTCAACTAGGCCCTGGATAAGCTTGAATATTTAGATTTTAATTTCTATTATTGTAATTATCTGGTGGGATTTTTATTGTCATGATTTCTGCAAGTCTCTAAAATGGCAGTTTGCAGTCCACTGTGATGAACATCAACTGGATCTGTAACTTAAATGTTATTCTAATGTACACTCCAGCAATTCTGGATCTTTGTGGTCGATGTCAATATTAAAGAGCTAATAAAAATCCAATGGCAAATGGCCAATATTTGTTTTGTAAAATAACATGTCAGGACAAACTACATAAAGACAACATTGTTTCTGAATAACCTCAAACACAGCTGGTATTTCTGTACTGCAATTTCTTGTTACTTATAGGTCTACCCATTTACCATGAGTAAACTATTATTGGACTGTTAGGCTCTAATGGTGAAAGACAGACTTCTTCTATGGTTCTGCTGCAAATATCTATATAACCTCCCTTCCCTAACCTCAAAGTAAGACAGCCACCATATTTGACCATTTAACGCATCTCCCATAGGGTCCCCCACGGAGCTCCAGCCTGCAGGCTCCCATTATGCTGATGTCTGGCCACGAGGGCGAGGTCTACTGCTGCAAGTTTCACCCCAACGGAGCCACGCTGGCCTCCTCAGGGTTTGACAGGCTCATATGTAAGATATTAAAAATCCTGCCGTTCTAATATCCTAGGTAAAATGTATTCTTACTTCCAGTTACTGTGAATAACGTGTTGTACAATGTGTTTCTTTGCTGCAGTGATGTGGAATGTGTATGGAGATTGTGACAACTATGCCACTATGAAGGGCCACAGTGGAGCAGTGATGGAGCTGCACTACAACACAGATGGCAGGTATGAACCATCACAGATTAAGTAGAAGGTCATAGGGTACTCTGAGGGACAGACTTCAGTCAAAAATAATAAGCTATATTAACAAACGGATGATAATGTGATGTCTAGTTCAGTCTACCATGAACATCTACACTATGGTAGAGGTTTCTTCTTGATTCTCTCATTAATCACAATTTATGTATCCATCTTTGACCCGTACCAGTCAAGTATGAGTCAAAACTTGTTTTCATGTCATTTTGGCGTTAGAGCTGTAATAGTAATAGTTGTAGGTCACGATATCACACATTCTGCTTGTTAAAGTTTACTAGCTGTCTCAGATTATTGACTTTAAATGAGTCAAACTCATGCTTCTTAGTTCAAGGGTTATCCTGCAGGTTGATAAATGTGTCTTTAATAAGTTGATCGACTGTTTTTTCTTTCTGTGTATTTCAGCATGCTGTTTTCGGCGAGCACAGATAAGACTGTCGGTGTGTGGGACAGTGAAACGGGTGAGAGGATCAAGCGTCTGAAGGGCCACACCTCCTTCGTTAACACCTGCTACCCGGCCCGCCGAGGGCCCCAGCTCGTCTGCACGGGCAGCGATGACGGGACCGTCAAGGTGAGGTTTCAAACTGCAAATTAGTTGAAACTAATCAATTGGCCTGCGTAGCTTTTGGATGATATTTGATTGAATTTTTATCCACTCTCACTGGTCTCAATAATAGACTATGTTTTGGGAAATTATTATTATGCTGTCACAAATGTATCTCAAATACTCCAGTTCAGTTGATCAGGCTCCTGTTTATCTTCCTACATGTATTTGTCACTGTTGTAGCTGTGGGATATTCGTAAGAAAGGGGCGATCCACACTTTCCAGAACACCTACCAGGTGCTGGCAGCAACATTCAATGACACCAGCGATCAGATCCTGTCAGGAGGCATCGACAACGACATCAAGGTACTGGTACTACTCCGGCATACACAGAAAACCTGCGAATTGCACAGCAAATGATAATGCCCTGGGAAAAAAAATATTTTAAATAAAATCATGATCAGATCTGAGAGATTCAAATTTGCTTTTTTGAAAGCGAAGTAAACATATCAGTTTGGCCAAATTTTGTCCTTGAGTGACTTCTATTGCCGGTCCACCTCTAATGGCTAATAGTGATCATGGAAAGCCTTCTATCAACTGTGAATAAGTCATGAAAATTAATTTGGTAGTAAAGACATCTACATGTATCCAAGATGGCATGGTGGTCTGCAAGGTGCAAGAAATAACGAAGCTTTTACATTTTGTCCCATGGGCAGTCTGAAATATCTGTGGTTAAGATGGAAATATACGAAGAGCAAGTGTACCCAACTAGTCAGCTTGGCTGAACTGAGAAGTCAGAAAGCCTTAAATACAAAGAATGGATACATTAATTTTTTTCTGGATATAGCTACTAATTGGATACCAAAATCCAATCAGAACTTGGTGGAAGAAGGAGGTTTATTTGGTCAAAACATAATCTGAAGCAGAATAAAAAATACATAAAGTAAACAAACCCCAATCTAAACAAAACCAGAAGAAGTCTACTCTTTGGTCTTTACATATAGACATGTGTGTACTGTATGCCCTGTTGTATAAACTCTGTCATCAGCTGTCTTTTGGGTCGTGCAGGTGTGGGACCTGAGGCAGAACAAACTGATCTACAATATGCACGGCCATGGGGACTCAGTAACTGGACTCAGCCTGAGCTCTGAGGGATCATACCTTCTCTCAAACTCCATGGACAACACAGGTAAAATGTTTGTGTGTATATTTACAGTATAAGAAATGTCTTTCCCCATCTCATAACACTGAAGTTTCTATACCTGAATCCTTTATTTGTCTTTTGTCTGTGTCTCTGTGTAGTGCGTATTTGGGATGTCCGACCATTTGCACCCAAGGAGAGATGTGTGAAGATTTTCCAGGGCAATGTTCACAACTTTGAGAAGGTAACGATATGATAAAATGTGAAAAATGTGGACATTAAAATGTTTTACATGTGAAATAGCATACAGGTATAAGGAAAATGCCGTATTGCAAATGTAATTTATTGTAAGTTCAGTTCAAGTATAGACAACAGGAAAAAGATGAATTTGAAAAAATAAAACGGATGAGAGGAAAAGTTAGTGATAAAAATGTCTGGTTGAATAACTCAATAGTGCTTTTGTGAATCACATTTAAACCACCAGACTAGTTTGTGGTCAATAAAGGATTGTCAGATCTTCACTCCCTCTCATTGAATATTATATATCCTCTTTCATAAGGGTTTTGCTGTCCTTTTATAATAAACAACAGTTCATCTCACTATGGTTCCAGCAGCTCACATGTAGAATGGTTGTGTCATGTTGCTAATAAAGTTTCTGACATTTGTTCCTGTGTTTCAGAATTTGCTGAGGTGCTCCTGGTCTACTGACGGCAGTAAGATTTCTGCCGGCTCAGCTGACAGGTGAGAAGCAACACACACACACACACACCTCATTCACATGCTTTTTCACACACATAAGATTAAGGTTTATCTAGTTTGGGGAGAATTAATTGTCTTACTGTAATTATAAGGTACTTCTTTCTAGATAAATACCCATCTTAGATTGCAATCTAGCTGCAATGTTCTCTATGCAATTTAACTCTTTCAACTCTTCCTAATCCACCAACAACAACATAACTATATATAAATATACAGCACAAAATGTATTGTAACAAAGATATTATATTCTCATATCTCAGCTTTGCGCTGTCTCGCACCAAGATTTCATTCTATCTGTTTTCCGTGTCTGTGTTTTATAGATTTGTGTATATCTGGGACACCACATCACGCAGAATCCTGTACAAGCTGCCGGGCCATGCCGGTTCTGTCAACGAAGTGGCCTTTCACCCAGAGGAGCCTATAGGTGAGTCAAACTACTGCTTTAGGCTACATCCACACTTATGACAATTCACGTACACTAGGCAATCCTACGACGCAATCCTAGAGTCTTCCAACTACAACGGGGTTCAGCAGCATTTTCAAAAGTCTCTGTTGTAGGCAAAAACATCAGAGTAGTGTGGACGCTAGGTGTAAACAAAGCAAAAGGTATTCGTCATAAAAGGTATTAGTGTGGATGTAGCCCTTAGTCTCAGGATACACGCTGTAATACATGTTAGAGCAGGGGTGTCAAACATGCGGGATGACTTTGCAAAGTGTAAAAATGAGTTGTTTTGATCATAAAGTAAAAGCCTCTGTAGATACACTGTGATCAGTAAGTTGTAACACACGTGTAAATGATAAACTAATGATTGTTGATAATGTTTTGTAAAAAGTTTGACAATTTTTAGAATGTACTTGTAGTTTTTTGCACTAAAACGAAGGGGAAAATTTGGAGTTGTTGTTATTTATAGGTTATTTATGCTGTGATTTTACTGGCCCGGCCCACTTGAGATCAAATTGTGCTGCATGTGGCCCCTGAACTAAAATGAGTTTGAATGGAATAGAGATATTTAAAGACTTCCTGTGGTTATCTTGAGCAGAGAGCCGGGGGATCTTTAGGGAAGATCATTTTAATATTTTGTGGTTTTACCAGCATGTGGGCGTCACCCAACGCTTAGTTTGTATGTGTTCATATGACATTAACTGTTAACAGGCTTTGTTGCAAAACATGACTGACAATAAGAGTTTAATCATCTTTTTCTCTTTGTCCTTCTACATAGTGCTCTCTGGCTCCAGTGACAAAAGGCTCTACATGGGAGAAATTCAGTAGGGTGTGTGTGTGTGTGTGTGTGTGTGAGAGAGAGCGTGTGTGTTCACTTGGATGAGTGTGTGCTTGTGTGTGTCCTGCAAGCGAGTGTCCTGCCTTAGAAGTGTATGGGCGGTGTTCGACTGTAGGTTAGGAGTCTCTGTAATTTCATGTGCATCAGCTTGTTAGAGAACAACCTCAGGACGTGTGCTTGAAGTTTAGCATCAGTCACAACAACCTCCACAATGACTTGTTTTTTATTCTGATGTGTTTCTTTTTAATAAACTTGAGTATTCTATGAAAACTATTTGTGAGAATCTTTTGTCATGATGGCGCTTTCCTGTGTTTAAAGTAGTTACCACCGCCAAGGAGGTTTGGTCTGTCACTCTGTCACACACCCTGTCTGTCAGCAGGATTACAAAAAATGACTGGCCCGATTTTTTTAATTTTATTGGTGGAAGGGTGTAGCATGTGCCATGGAAGAACCCATTACATTTTAGAGTGGATCTGAATCACGGGGCAGCCAAAAGGACTTGGCGGAGATCTGCTCTCTTAAAGTGCCCTTCTAGTTTTACATGCAACCTGCTGAAGGTTTAATCCACCAAATATGAGTAATAGTGGACAAACTGGGCAAATCTGTGTATACACAGATAAGTGTTGAAAGGCAGCAGCAGTACATGGAGCTCTTCTTACAGGTTATTATAATATTGACAAGAAGTTTAACTTTGATATGAACACAGGGACAATATGTAAGAATGAAGTACTTTCTGTGGAAGTTTACTGTTTTAAATGTGGGCAGGAAGTTAATGTTGTTTTACAGATCTGTCATATTTGTTCCTGACCTTCTTAGGTAGTGGTAGGTATGGGTGTTTAAATGTGCAGGACTCAGTTGAAAAAAAGTGTTGCAGTAGGCAGTAAAATCACTAGTTCACAGCAGCCTTCCTTTTAAAAAAAAAAAAAAAAAAAACACATTTTCAGACAAATGACAAGGAAATGCAAACTCATGCTGGACAGATAGTCTGTCTAGTTGAAGATGCTGGGTGCTGAGGGAAAATGAGGTTAATTAAGTTACATTTTTACTTTATTCTATTTGCAATGAATGCACTTCATTCAAATGCACCACAAACTGACTCTCAGTTCCCAACACAACCAGCCCTTTGTTTTCCTGCACTTAATTTTATCCCTATTTCTATCTATCTATCTCATCTATCTATCTATCTGTCTGTATTAATAATAAATACGGTCTTAATTATCACTATACAGAGTTACTTGCATGTTATTGCGGATATTCATGTCGGCACATTGAACATGGGTTTATTTCACTAAGTAGGGCTTTGATTATGGTTCACTTCACTTAGCCTATTAGAATTAATGTTCAAAGTGCTTGAGGCTACATAAGGTGGAGACATGTATTTGTACAAAAGAATGTAAAAACGATCGGTTACAATTGAATAAAACGAAGTAGACGAAGCATAACAGACTTGAAATACAGTTATAGTGCAGTTACAGAGCAGAGTAAGCATATTAAACGGCACACTTAAAGGTCATTATGCTTCAAACTGTTTCATCACTTTTTTATTTGAGAAATATTATTAAGGTGATTATAGTAAACTACATATAACATGTAATGGTTACCTAAGCGGTCATTATCTGCCTTTTCATCATATCTTAACTTTCTGTGAAGCCCACTTTGTTACACTGCCGCACTGCTCTCATGGTAAATAGCTGAGATTAAACAAGGCTGTTAATTGTGTTTCTTCCGCTCTGAATAACCGCAGCCTGAGGAGACGAGCAGCGGGCCGGCTTCTCTCCCCTCGGTCTGTGTCCACACTCAGACTATTATTCTCGGCTGTCTGAACCTCCTCCACCACCGCAAGCCCCAGTTTCTTTTGTGCTCCGTTTTTTTTTGAACACCTCTCTGAGCTGCTGCTCGGCCGCGCGCAGTCACACACGCGGGTCTGCAGAATCCACGCAGCTCCTCCTCGAGGGGGTCGCGGTGACTGAGAGCCCCCACCCCCTCGTCTCCCCCCCCCCCCCCTGGCTCCTCTTGCGCCCGCCCCGGCACAACGATTGTTGACAAAAGACGCTACGATACGGAGCGAAGGAGCCCGGAGCCCGGTACTGGTGAGCAGATCCGCCCGTTAACTAGTTTCCCTGAGCAGTTAGAGGAGAAGAAGGTCGGGACGACGGGGGTTAGGGGGGCACGAGGACTCTTCTGTTCATAGAAAACCGTGAGTCACAACTGGCTGCTTTGTGTCCGTAGCGGAGTGCATGTAGCCAAACGTTAGCCGTGTAGTAACACTGCGGGGTCGGTCCCCTCCTCCCCACCGCCCCGTGTGATTCGGTATCATATGATGCTAATTTCTGTCTGTAGCCCGGAGCAGATTATGACAGCTTTCCGTCTCTCTTTGTGTCTTTGTGTGTCCCCTCTCCGGAAGGTGTGGCCGAGGTGATTCGGTTGTCGGTGGTGGTCGGACCGCAGCAGGCCGGTGTGAAGTCAGTGGACGCCCCCCACCCCCCCTTCCCCAACTCAGCCTCCACCTCCACCTTTCCTCGCGATTGGTATTTACCGACAAAAAAGATCAGCGGCCAAGATGGGTCACTCGCTGTGAGAAGAAGGGCCAGACCAGCGTTACAGGAGGAGGCGGCGGCGGCCTTGGGCAGGTATATTCAGCCGGGAATGGTGTGACCTAAGACAGCCAGGCAGTCTGGATCTGACCGGGGACCCGTCATTCCCCCGGAGCCTCCGCGGCTCCAAGCCGCGTCCTGAGCCCTCCAAGATGGGGAAGTGCGACGGAAGATGCACGTTGCTGGTGATATGTTCACTGCAGTTGGTAAGTGTGTGTAACTATATGTTTATGTGTGTGTGTGTGTGTGTGTGTGTGTGTGTGTGTGTGTGTGTGTGTGTGTGTGTGTGTGTGCCAGAGCTGCCTCTCTATTCACTCACTCACCATGATGATATAATTAGAGCAGCATGCTACAGACACACACGCACATTGTAATACATTTTTGTCCAGCCTCTGTGTACAGTCACACTAACAAAGCTTTGAGCTGCAGCTGCTTGGGTGCCATGCCACATTACAGGCGAGGGTGTGAGTGTGTCTTTGATGTAGGGTGGGGGGCGCTTTGGTGTCAGGGTGGCCTGGTTGTCTGTAGTAGAGAGAGGGGTGATAGCCACATTCTGGCAAAGAAACATGTGAATGTTAAGACAGACAAGGAGGCCCTGTTCACCATCTGGTCTCCATTCTGGAGTTAAAGTTAGCTGTGCCTTGTGCCTACAAATAGCTCGAGACTATCCCTCTAAAATGTAATAAGTGTGTAATATGAGACAGCATCAGCTATTCCTGTAGTGAGGATGATGGAGCGCAGCAGTGTGAGGGCGAGTTATCCAGGCTATTGTTTGCAGGGCTGATGAGTTGTTGTGTGGCAGGGGGATTCATTCGGCCCATAGATTCTCATTAGTTTAGGGGTGCTCCTCTTTTACAGTCACTGGACTGGCTGGTGCTCCAGGCAGTTACCATGGAAACAACTGCGGCAGACCTGTGTATGTGTGTCCCTGGCACTGTCTGTGTGTGTGTGTGTGTGTGTGTGTGTGTGTGTGTGTGTGTTTCTACGTGTAAGTCATTTGCATATGTCCTCGGTTGTGTGTGTAATGTATTTTCCTCTAATGTGTGTGTGTATATATGACCCCTCCCCCTGTCCCATAGGTGGCAGCCCTTCAGAGGCAGGTGTTTGATTTTCTGGGCTACCAATGGGCTCCCATCCTGGCCAACTTCCTGCACATTATGGCTGTCATCCTGGGCATGTTTGGCACTGTGCAGTTTCGCTTTAGATACCTTATCTTTGTGAGTATATCCCCTACCTTGTGATGATGCACACCGTTCTTGTTTACTTTAAATTGATAATGCATAAGTGTGCAGTTAGTCTCACAGAGAAACTGATCTCTGTATCTGTTTGGCAGTATGCTGTATGGCTGGTCCTTTGGGTGGGTTGGAACTCGTTCATTATCTGTTTCTACCTGGAGGTTGGAAACCTGTCTCAGGTAAGTTCCGTGCGTCTTGTGTTTGTGTGTGATGCCTTGTGACAACTTGGACATTTGCTCTAATTCATCTGTCTTTAGTTATGTAATCGCTTCGTTGAGTTTAGGACTGCAACTAATAATTATTTTCATTATCAATTAGATTAAGCGATTAATCGTTTGGTCTTTAAAACGTCAGAAAATAGTCCATCCCAGTATCTCAAAGTCTAAGGCAATGTCTTGTTTTGTTCTTCTTTCTTATTCTTCTAACCATCGTTCATTGCAACCCCGATATTTCCTAAGTGATCTCTTAGTGGGGCCCCAACCCCAAAGTTGGGATTTAAATTATGTATCATGCTAAAATGTTGAATATTCTCTAGTTCCAGCTTCACAAATCTGAGAATCTGCTGCTTTTCTCTGTTTTATATCAGTGGAAATTGTCAGTAGAAAATTGTAATTGACATTTATTTTGTGATTTTCTGACATTTTGAATATTAATCTGTTAATCAAAAACATAATCAACTGAGGAATCAATAATGACAATAATCGTTTTATGTATGTCTATGCATGTGTGCATGTTTTCAGGACAGGGACTTTCTCATGACGTTCAACACATCCCTTCATCGTTCATGGTGGATGGAGCATGGTCCTGGTTGCCTGGTAACACCGGTGCAAGACTCTCGCATGGCCCCTGACGATCATCATGTCATCACTGTGTCCGGGTGTCTCCTCGACTACCAGTACATAGAGGTGTTGAGTTCGGCCATTCAGGTCCTACTAACTGTACGTATCAAACACACACACACACACACACACACACACACACACACACACACACACACACACACACACACACACACACACACACACACACACACACACACACACACAAACAAACAGGGTTCTTAACCGTTATGTTTTCAAGGTTTGGAAAATGCTTGAATTTGAATATACTCCTTGAAATGCTTGATTTTCATCAAGATCTGGAGTTTCAATCAAATCAAACATACAATCAAAGTTAATACGGCTTGTAAAATAAAAAAACAACAATATACATTGATTTTGTGGTTCTAAAGGAATTCTGTAAACTTTATAGTAACAATTTAAATTTGATGATAAGTGCTTTGAGGGTCCGGACATTTTTTGTTTAGGTACCTTCAAAGAGCTTGAAATTTGTTCTTATAATGCTGTACGAATCCTGTACAAATAATCATACACTGCGTTGATACACTTTTGCATTCACAAACACACAACTAAAATGTTCTAAACATTGTTAAAAGCATTATTTCTTTTAAGTTTGCTGACCCTAAACACACACACGTAAGTCAGCAGTGACTCAGCCTGTACAGCAACAGTCACCTGATTTCTGACCATCTCTTCTCTAACAGCTCTTTGGCTTTGTCTACGCCTGCTACGTGAGCAAAGTCTTCCAGGATGACGAGGACAGCTGTGAGTGCTTTTGTCTTCTCCTAAAAGCGTGTTCAGCCGATCAGGTTTACGTGTGTCATTCTGTCGAGAGGGCTTTTGTGTTAGCGATCCACGGCTTTGGATATGAGTGCTGTTACCTCATTGTCTTCTCCTGCCTGAGTTATGCCGAGCAAGATCTGAGCGCTCTATCTGTGAGGAGTATTAGTGATATCTGCCCGTTGTCAAGAGTGTCCTTCTGTCTGCTGGCTGGTGCTTGTCTGTGGCCTTGGGTGTGCCATCTGTGTGTCAGAATGCTTCTGCTCCTCATGAGTGTTTTACTCAATGGGAGAAATTAATACTTGTAGTTAGAATATGACATCTGAATTTCCTGTAAAAGGAAGTGTCCCGCTGTGCCTGTCATGTCTGAACAGCATGCGTTGTCATAATTATATGCATGTCATAACAAAGTGGTGATGATGAAATAACAATGACATGCAATGTAATGTTTTTGATGCATTGATAATTTAAACCTCGACAAATACTGCATTTTTAAAGCTCATGCTGATATTATTATTATTATTATTATAAATACTGTATTTGATCGTTCATTTTTTATATTTAAAAACAGACATGTAGTCGTCAAAATAAAAGAAATGTAACATTTCGCGTATTTCTAATATTTGACAACTAAATAAACAAGTAGATATACTCATCCATTAATGATGTATTCATTTTCTTACCATACATTCATAGCATAAACAAAGTTTTGGACAAGCAGCCTTAAAATTAGTTTTTGAATTCAGAGCAGCATATATACTGAGCGGGATATTTAACTGTTATAGAAAATATACTTTTCAGCAGACACACTATAACTGTAAACAATGTTTCCAAATGAACTCCAAACAAATATTACACATTCCTGTTCTTGCTTCGTATTGGCCAATAAATACAACTGATAACTTATCTGTAATAAACTAATAACGGACAATATTTCAGAGAAAGAATTGCAACAATACAACATCACAGAAGTAATTTTCTTTAAATGTCAGCTCTTGCGTCTGGAGAAAAAAGATCCCTAACTTGCGGTCTGTATCTCCAGTGATCAGGGGCGATTTTCTTTTTCACCGCATGACTTTGTTCCTCTGAATCGATTGAGAAAGATTAGAACAATGTATCAGTGACATAGCAGCAGTGAGAAACATGGTGCAGATTCTGATGCCACGGTGGGTTTACAGGTATACTGAAAGCATTATGATACCTTCATAGATTTTCATGTCAAAATAAAATCTGATCTTGAAATACAACACTTAACAAAAGAAAGGAAAGTAGGTTGATGTCTCGTCTTCTCTTTCTCTCTTATTTTGAAGTTGATTTCATCGGTGGCTTTGACTCGTATGGCTACCAGCCTCCTCAGAAGTCTTCCCATCTGCAACTGCAGCCTCTTTACACGTGAGTTACAAATATATTACATGCTCTAATTTTCCTCTACTTTGTTCTACTTCTTTTATGATCTTATTGTTAATCATTTGTCTTTTTTACGGGGTACTCCAGGGATTTAGTGTTGCACTTCTCACATGTTTGGAGCCCTCACAGTCAATCAATGTTTCACAGGACAAGATATGTACGAACTTTTAGTCCCCAGTGTGATCAGGCTCCAGGGTCTACATTTCCACTAAGCAACTCGACAGCATTTTTTATTTACTCTGTTAAATGTCCACTTCTTTAAAACCCCACATCTTCGGTTTGTATACTTTATTTATCCCGCAGCGGGCAATTCAAGGCATGCAAACAGAAATACACAAAGACGATTCATGCACACGCTTTTAAAAAAACAACAATCTAAAAATACAAGAATAAGAAATATGTTTTAAAAAAAAACATACACATGGATTAATAGCAGGAATATCTAACACAGGTCAACGTGTAAAAGGTCAAAAGGGCATTTATCAGTCTATACGCAAGGTGAACTTGCCTCTTTTTATTGTACTTTCTTCTACTGTGGCTGTAGACAAGTCTAGCGGCTTGTTGACTAAAAGCAAACTTCCTCCTATTTGTCGAACATACAGACAATCTTAAACCATTCCTGAGGGCAGCAGCTTAAAGTAGTTATAGAAGACATGTATGAGGTCGTAGATAATCGGTTAAGAGGTTAAGAACACCTTGCAGTCAGTTCTTGTCCTTTAGACAAAGTGATGTGAACCAGCAGATACATAAAAAGGTTGAAATACATTCGATATATGAAGAATAAATGCATGATTCTTGTTTAAAAGAATTCACACGGCTGAGTCGATTTAACCCTAATGACATTATTTTTTCAAACATTGCAAAATTCCGTCCAGATCCTCAGAAATCATTTGTACAATTGTTTTCCTCATGAAGAGTAACTCAAACTCTATGTTTAAAATGAGTGGAGCGCCCCTGTCATGCTCTCATATCAAAGTGCAGTATACCGTAACATTGATGTCTGACTGTGTGACTTCCCCCGATGTCATCCTCTCTGCATCCCAGGGCTGGTTAACTGCTGGTAGCGCCCCCTTCAGGCCAAACCCTGACGGTGTCACTGTGGATGGAAAGCGGCGGTTGCCTCGATTACACTCACTCTGTGTGTCACAGTTTACCGGAGGAATGGACTTACCCCACCCAGAGGGAAACGTCTGTGCGTGTGTGCATGTGTGCTTGTGTCTGAGAAAGAGAAAGAGAAATACAGCCCTGAATAGAATGTACAGAGCTCAGGGAAGAACCAGCATGCCAGGTGGTGTGATGAGATGAAGGAAGAGAGGAAGGAGGAGGAGAGATACAGAGAACAAGAGAACAAGAGCTGGGGACACCTCTGTCAATTCACTGAGGACACACTTCACTAAACTGCCAGCTCTCAACACCACTCTCACAACTGTGTGTATGTTTGTGTGTGATTGTGTAACTCCACAGGACTAGCTGGTGTGGTTGCACCCTGGACTCTTACCACTCGGTGTCCCTGTGAATAATTATTTTTGGGTGCTCGTGTGTGTGTGTGTGTGTGGGGGAGATGTGTATGTGTGTGTGGGGGGGGGGAGAGATGTGTGTGTGTGTGTGTGTGTGTGTGTGTGTGTGTGTGTGTGTGGGGCACTAATAAAAAGAGGCACGGCTCGTACCTGTTGTCGTTTTAGAATGTGGTGATGTCAAACTAGAGCAGTCTTACGATGATTCCCATTCCCAAAGCCATCTTTACCTACCACTGTTGACATTCAAGCCTTTTACACTGGCCTGCTGAGGTAGTAAAACAAAGCCGGTGGAGCGGAAAGGATTACCTATTTAAAGATCAGGCTAACAATATATAATACATTTTATTATTGACCAAAACCAACAAATGCATTTATCTGTCTCTCAAAACTTTCCAACTTTCCCAAAAAAAAAAAAAGGGGGGTCCCGGAAATATACTTTATTTATTTTGTTTTTTAAAAAGGCAAAATAATTTCCCAAAACAGTTGGACACTGTAGATATAAGCGAGTGGTGTTGAGATATACCGGTATTGACAATAACTGATATTTATTGATGAAATATTGATATCATGATAATATTGTGTTTGCAGATGTTAGGCCTTGTGGATTTTTTGACTATCCATTAGTGTAGTCGTTCTTTTTGTACGCACAGACTCACATTTTGAGTGTAATTAATTTGCCAAAAATGAGAAAAAACACACAATAAGCAAAGTTAAAGATAATTTTGGCTGACAGCATTATGATTTTTTATCTTCTGTATATATAGCAATATTGTTATCTGTAATTCTTTTGGCCGCGATAATCGTATAGTGACAGAAAATGTCTTTCAAACAGCAGTAAATAGTTATTTGTCTGGGACTATTTTCAGCTGCACATGCGCTGTGCTAGTGAGTATTTACAGCTGCAGGAAACTGTGGGATCATCTGAAAATAAACCACAGTGCCCAGCTTCACCACAATGAAGGCACATAGTGTGGCTCATTCATGCGTTTTTATGCATTCATTTTTCTATAAGGTTTTGGACAACAATGGATTTCACAGAGGAATGAAACATCAGGCTTTGGCTACACAGACAATACTTGTCAGTACGATCAATTCTTTGTTGGTTTTGGTCTTTTAATGCGATTTATTAACAATAAGATAAATGTAGAATATCATCAGACATATCGTTTAAAGTTCTGAGTAACTGCAAAAAATCAAGTCAAATGTCCATTTCCAGGGTATTTTGTTTTCAGGAAAATTAATTCAGTCTACTGGACATGTAGTGCTGTTGATTAGTGATGCAGATGGCTTTGGGATCAGGCATTAGTGTGTCTATGGGGGGGGTGTGGCTGGGGGGGATACTGTGCATGTAAATAACCAGCCAATGATTGTTTTGTTGGTTCCATTTAGAAAAGGGGGGTTGCATTAGGGGTAGGGCTTGGGAAAGATGGGTACACATCAAAGTTTTTCTTCATACCTGTTTCTCTTTTTGGATATCCTCATGCAGCCCTCTTCTAACCCACCTGCAGCTAATTCTCTCCATTATCTTTCTTAATAACTACATTCACCTCTGTAGCTCATTCGCTGATTTCCACCGGAGAATGCCGATAAAGGAGACATGAGAGGAATATAATGTCATGGTCAGTAGTTTTTGTAGATGTAATTGGAGACAAAGAGGGAAAAGGGAGACAGGTATAAGGTGAAGACCTTATTGGGTGTAAGGAGAAGTTTGAAATAATAAAAAATACACTTTCTACGTTAAATATGACTTCTGTCGTTATCTGTAGACACATTTGTCTCAATGAGCGTGACTAAAGGTTTAATAAAATGAGTGCATTCATTCCTATTCCTACATTTTTGCCAGATTATACAAAAAGATACAGTTGATATTGTCTAATGAGGATTTGATTTGTCAAAATAATTTGATGCATTTTATATAAAGACTTCAACTTTCAACTTTATTTGTCCCCGTAGGGCTATTGGTTTTGCAGCATAGCGTGTAAAATAAAACAAACAGCCCAACATTACAAAACAACACGATGATATTCATAAAGCGGGAGCTCACTGTGGCCCTATCGTTTAAGTTCATTTTTATTGGCATCAAGTTAATATTCTGCAATAAAGATTTGATTGTCAAAACAATTTTAAAGAAAGATCAACCACTGTAATAAAAATAGCACTTTGGCATTCATAAAATGACTTTGTTAGTTTGATTGTTTATGACTATAAAAGTAGCTATCATTACATATGTAAAACAAATTATAGTGTGAGCCTATTCATATTTAAATACAGGTTGACTGTAGTAATAACATTTTAATTTGCTATAACTTTTCTGCCAGCAAAAAAAGAAGATCAACAAAATTGTGCTTGAGGGAGTGGGATGGGACAGCTTTATGAGATTATTTTTAAACATTGCAATTGTTTTTGATTTGCAAGAAAATAGATATATACCCTAGCCCAACTTTTATGTGAGTAGGCTACAAAATTAATATAGCCTATGACTTTGACTTTATGGGCATACCTTATAGGTATACACTTCAGGCCTTTCAATAAAGTATGACTTGCCCACACAAGTATGTCCAGCAGCCTATCCCAAATATTTCCATATGATTACCATAGATTTTCTTACATCATCTGGTTGCATTACGTCACCCATGTACCGGTTCAGAGCAGTCTTCTTTACCCCAGTCTGCAGCCTCGGGGTCGTTACTGGCACCTTACCAAACAGCCAAAAGGGTATTTTTTTTTTTTTGTTATTTGGGACACACGCTCCCTTTTTCACCCTCTTATACCCTCTTACATTCTTGAGGTGTAACGGAGCGTCCAGCAGCCGCACACTCACTGACCGTGTGGCGCAGCACGTTGCCATGACTGCCAAGCACCCCGTTGCCGTAGAGACCCCGGTATCTGTGTACAGTCCACCCCCAACGAAATTACGTAGGCTACTACCCCCCATATAAAAGTAGATAATTACATGACATGTTACAGTGTTTTCTGCTGTAAGCACCACTTACACCGTATGGTATCATAAACATATTTAAATAATTAAATGTTTTTTGTAGTTTATTTTAGTGACTAAGTACAAAACCGGAGGTGAACCAAATGTTTATTTTATTTTAATTATTTTTTTAAGGCTATTTTTTAGTCTATAGGCAAAGAATGTGAATGAAATCAAAACAAAATGCATTATAAATACACAACACATAACAAAGGGACCGGTCCGACATGGCCCTCCCTCCCCTCCCGGTTGGCGCAATGAACCGCACGCTCTCTCTCATCCCTTCCCGTCATGCAGCGCTCTTGCCTGCTCCTCCGTTGTGCCGCCATGTTGTCGGAGTGAAAGCCTGGGGTGTCAGAGAGAAACTGGGGCCGAAATCCGCGTCCATCCTCCTTCTCCGCCGGTGAGTATCACCTGTTCCCAGGTCGCGGTAGCACGGGGCATAGTTTATTCACACATCGGTGCGGTTATTGTTTCTATGGTGGCTTTGAGAGAGGCGAAACGGGAGTATTATGTGCGCGAGAAGCGGCTGCCTCCTTTTCTGCTGCCTGCCTCCTTCCTCCCGTTGTGTCGGTCTTCCGCTCCAGACAGCTCTCGGGCCTTTGTTAGCATCCGCGTCACGGCGACCTGTGGGGCTACGGGCTCGGTAGACAGGTAGACACCCCCAGGCGTTTCTTAATAACAAGACGGTGGTGTTAGGGCAACACTGTCGCCATTAAAAACATTGTGTGCAGCCCGTGTTTGGCCACCGGTCCGCCGGGGCTGAGCTTGTGTCGGGAGGCCGTGTTATTGTTGGTAGACATGGGCATTGAACCCTCCATAACAGATCCGAGATTGACGTGAAGGGACACAGATGCATGGAAATAAAACCCCCGGTAACCGTGACGACCCCTTTTTAACAGAGCATCTACATAGCCCCTTTCGTTTTGATGTGTCATGTCTGTCAGGTGGGAAATGTTTGTTTTGTGTTGAGACCCCTCACGTTATTGCCTGCTAGCTGCAGGTTGCCTGCTCGTATTGTCACACCCCTGTCTGTGCCCGGTATGCGGTGGATTGATCCCCCGGTATTGAATGATTAACCAAGTGTAACACCGTGCATGTTTCCGTGTGCTGGGTTAAACTTGTACCTTAACACGCCGTGTGCGTTTCGCTTTGGGGAATGGCAGTGTTGTGGATTTCCGGGTGTTTCTCTACCTGATCTCGAGCTTTAGCAGCAGAATAAAGAGCTAACATGTCCTTGTTGCTCAATGCAGAGTGGAGCAGGAAAACAAAATCATGAGTACATATGTGAATGATCACTTGGCAAGCTTGTTTTTATCTTTTGGGACTGTTCAGCCGGCATGGAGGTGGTTTCAGCAGAGTCGAGAGAAAGCTGCATGCGTTTGAAGATTCAGAGTCAGACAGACTGGCAAAGTTAATTACTGTATTTGGCTCAATGTAAAAAGTGCTTGTAATGTCCTCATGTCCTGAAGGGACACTAACGTGAAACTGGTCATTTTAACAGAGATTGTTGGATAAGGAATAAGAAAATACAATTGATATCCCTCTGACTGCTAAAAAACACTTGCATTGTTTTGACCACTACCACCACACATGCATGTAGCCATGTAGCATGCACATTAAATATTTATTTGGTTTATCATTGCTCACATAATGACAATCTGTCTTTCCCCGGGTTATGACGGAGCCCCTCTGACCTTCTCAAAATAAAGGCCACCAGTTTGTCTCAATTTCTTGGCAAATAAAGTCAGTAACCTCCCTTGTCCAAACTTACTACTTATTGTGATGATTACTAATTTTAATAGTTCCCATTTACACAATACACGTAGATGCTAGTTTATTAGGTACACCTAGCTCAGAGTAAAGCTGTCTTTTACAGTTTATATTATTTTAGAGAGGTGTTGATTCAACTTTATGGTCATTTTGAACTGTATTGTTACACTTAGAAGTGTTTCCTATAGTCTACCCACTGATTTAAAAATAATAATAATTCAATACACCTCAGTAAAATTCAATACAATTCAACACAAGCCTCCAAAGTTGAAGTTGATCAACACCTCTTAAACAATGTTCACCTGAACATTACAATCTTTATGAAATGTATTTGACAGCATTGGTTTTGTTTCTTATAAACTGGCAACTGAGTATGTACACCTGTGGTGTTATTGCATATCAGCTGTAACGGTGTGAACTTTCTACTATGAGCAGTGATCTGCAACCACGTCCCACCTAAAGCCATGCTTGCACAGTTTTACATAACACCCAGATTGCTGTGGATAGAAGACCTTAAACCAGAGAAGGGGTAACACAATTGCACCTTTCACACAAGACATGCAGCTCAAAGTGCTTTACATTTATTAACAGAAAACGTATTGAGTTAACAAGAATACAGGTACATTTAAAGTTCTCAGTGTAGCAGACACTAAACTATTAAAAAAGGTAAATAGTATTTGGGGTGGTGTGTAACATAGACACTCAATGAAATTCCAATGTGGGAAACTTTTGTCTTTTATGGTCCAAAGTTTGCCCAGGTATGTTTAGGCCCAGCCACATGCATCCATACTGTGAACTTTACTGTATGGATGTCATGCAGACTGCAGGTTGGCAGTTACATCACCTGCCTCCTCGGCTGGCTTGTGAAGTGTTTTCCTGGTTTATATCTGTAGCTGTTAATCACAACAAAAGAGCTGGGATCATCAGCCATTAAGTAGCTTTATGTAGCAAGAATGTTAGACCTACTGTATGATTAATTTTAATTTTGAATTTATGTGTCATAATCCACTTAAACTCATTTGATTATTTACATTCTATTTAATTAGTGCTGTGCATCAGAATGATATGCAGCTGTATGTTCAAAATAAGACATTAAATTAGTTTATTTACTAAGTTTACCACATTTTCAACCAAATGGGGACTGTTGGTATAGAGACAACTGTAGTATTTTACTAGAGTGAAAATATCTGTATTCTTCTACTATGGCAATTTTGGATACTTTGTACTCCTAACCTAAATCTAATGCAATCTAAAATAGCGTCTCTTGCCAAAGAGAATCTCAATGAGACTGCCCGATCAAATACATTTAACAAAAACACTGAATGCATTGTTATAATGTTCAGTTTTTAGAGGTGTTGATTCAACCTTTAGGATATATATATATATATATATATATATATATATATATATATATATATATATATATATATATATATATATATATATATATATATATATATATATATATATATATATATATATATATATATATATATATATATATATATATATATATAATTTCATTCAAGTTTGACATGAAAACCAGTTCAAGGTACAATATTCAGTGTTGGTTTGAATGAGTTGCCATGAGCATTAAACTTTTCTAATGTAAATATGTAGATATTTAATTATGTAAATATTCTTTTAGGATAATCTGATCCTTTTTGTTCACATTATCCTCTTTGTTTGAACAGGTAGGCCTACAGCTATTGCTGTATTTGCTGCTCTATGTCTACATGTACACTGCTTTTTAAAGGCTGTTCTTTAACATCATAAAGATGGAAGTTAAAGAGGAAAGTTCTGTATGTGTTCACTCGTCATTCAGAACTAGATAAGTCCTCTGTGGATCACCTACTCTGGATATTAGAAGGCATTAAATAATCGTGATCAAAGTCCATATAAAATAAACAAACCTAACTTTGAATATAAATTCTGTAAACTTTATTAGATGGGATGATAAAGACTTTGTGAGTCTGGACATTTTTTGGTTAGGTGCCTTGAAAGTGCTTGAATTTTACACTTTAAAAAGCTGTATGAACCCTTAATATTCTTTAAGATATGCATCTCTGGTGTGAAGTATTCAAATGTAGGAGGCCCATTTCTGTTCTCAAATGACCAAGAGATATTTGCTCCATCTTAGGGCTGCATGTATTGGAAGACTGACGTTGCATATGAAAAAACAGACCTGTTTTTGACCGAGGACATCCTTCCTGTAGCCAACTTGTTTCCATACTACTGAGGTTGCGTTTCTTTTTGCACCCAACGCTTCCTTTCCTGATCCTCGCGCAATTTCAGGTTGTGGTCGATGACTAGCGGGGCCTGCTTTGGTTGTTTTGATAAATTGACCAGGAATGATTGCGATTAGTGGTCCACTGTGCATGCAGAGGGTGCATGTGACCAACCAGCAACAAACTCTACTTGTAGATTAGTCATGGAAAATGAGAACTGTGCAAGTTTTCCTTTTTGTGTCAAGTAGCAAAAAAAGTTGTAGCTAAACGTGTTTGCGTTAATTTGACATCTTACATCCTGCGATGTGACTATTGCGATGTCAATGCTGAAACGATATATTGTGCAGCCCTACTAGATATTTACATGAGATTGTCATTCACGTAGGACTGATTTGTTTTATAGAAACGGCAACACTGATCCTTAACCATTTAGGGATAACATGACCCATCTGCTCTACTACATATTTTGTCTCCTTCTTCTGCAGGGTTGTAGAACATGGATCAAAGCTTGTCTTTGTTTGCGAGTACAGTTTAAGATGGCACGAGATCTTGAAAAAAGTTTAGTGCGTGTGTTAAAGACTTTATGTTGTACATGGCAGGAGTATGCAAACAGCCAAAGAGAGAATAGATGGTTACCTTGCTCTAACAGCTGTGGCTGATCCTGACTATTCAATTACTCCCCGCAATATTGTTTCTTAATTTTGTTTGTAGATGATGCTGGTCGGTGTCAATCTTAATGAAAAACACATTGTATTCCATGAGACCGCTTCACAATAAAAGTCAACTCGTTTTAGACGGTGAATTAACAGACATATATTTACATTATTATTTTAAATTGGTCAGAACCTATCAAACGTTTTCTTTGTTCAATGTGTTGCCCCAGGATGCCATTGTTTGCATATGACGGATGTATCTCTCTCTGGACAGGCTGTGGTGGAATGAGCAGTGTGTGTGTGTTGAAGAGGAAAGCAGTGCTCTGGCAGGATTCATTCAGCCCCCACCATAGAACTACATCTCCCAGCATGCCCGTGGTGCTGAGCAGCGGAGGACATGCCCCTCCAACTGGGCAGACCCCTCAGGCCACACCCCCCAGCCAGCAGGTAAAGACCACCACCATGACAACTTAACATATTTCATTAATGAATAGACAAACATCTGTCTGTCTTTTATTCTATAGACATTTAAGTTCCATTCCTAAGTAGAGCATTTTGTATTCTCCCTCTCTTGCTAGCTCTACCTCCTTTATAATGTTAGCCTAGTGAAAGAAAAATATTTTTGGCATAATGCGGACAATCAAATAATGGTTGCAATATAAAAGTTGGTAAGAGTCTGTGAAAAGTTAAATGTCTATTTATTAACTTTGTTAATTAACTTTTAGAAACTATACTTGTCATTTTCTACAGATCACAACAATAGCAACTCATAGCATCATCGGTATGGCAACTGCTAATCATAAGGTAGAGCTGAAAGAGCCTGTAAAAGTTGTAATTCAGATGGGACCTGTGTTGACATTATTTAACAACATTACGTGTCCGGAAGTATATGAAACATGCTTGAGCTGTTCGAAGTCATCCCCTTGGGCTCTGGTTGCTTATCATGGTTATTTGTTATTGATAAATTGAAGAAGGAAAACAAATAATAGATCAATTGTTATTTGCAGCTCTAGTTGGGTTAGAGTATTACCAAGCAGTCATTGCTCTGTTTGAAACCCTCTGTCCAGTGGTGATGTTGATGTTATGTAGGAAGGCTATTAGCCTTTCATAGTTGCTGCTTGTCAGACGGGCTAGCTCTATTGTTTTTAAAATGTGTAATAAAGATTATCCGTAGTCTACTCTGAAATGCATTAAGGGTGAACAATGTCATGTCTGAAATTCAGAGCACTGTAGAGTGTCAGCGTAAAATGTTACTTCTCAAAAACGGGTTTGCATTTTTCATGACTAATCCAGGAAAATACAGTCCAGTCCATAAAGATAAGTAGCAATTTAGTCTGATTGAATGGCGTCTTGGCAACTTGCTCTACTGCACACTTTGCGTGTACAGCAAATGACCGAGCCCATCTGTTTCCAGAACATGGTGACTGAGTCTTTGATGACGGGTGTGTTGTAGAGAACTTCTGTGTTTACCCTCAAAATGAGTAAGAGAGGAAGTCAACTTAAGTTTACCAGTGTAATGAAATGCTGCCTCTTATTTGGACGTATTTAGAAGAGGATTTGGCTTAAATACCTTAACCAATGGGGCAGTTTTGATAATGATGAATCTTAATATGTGGTTTATGTTGGTAATGTCAGATTATTTCCACCTGGGAATTGTATGTCTTTAGCAGATTACTTATATTTAATAACTACTATCGTCCCATATTCTCTGCTAAGAGACTAAAGAATGGGCTTTTTTTTTATATAGCAGGCAGATACTTTGGTAGTCTTGCTGTAAACATTACACAATTAGATTTTGTTGTGGTGTTGGATCTTGAATGATTTGCCTTTTTTCTTCCCTGATATTTCTACGATGCATTGTTCTTGTTTTCGGCTATTCAACTACATTATATTGATATTTTGTATGTTCCACGTGTATTTGATTGTAGGCATGTTTTTTAAATTTATATTTTATAATCTCTATTAAAAAAAAGAAAAGGTACATACTTAAAGTCCAGGTTGCATGTCTACAATTGTCTGCTTGCTACTGTTGTCAGTAATTTCAGGATAATGTGCACGTCTGTGTGTGCGTGTCTCTCAGGGTGTGGCGGGTGCTGGACGTTCCCAGGATGATGCCATGGTAGACTATTTCTTCCAGAGGCAGCACGGTGAACAGCCCGGCAAACATCGCTGGCCCACTGGAGACAACATCCATGACAGCCAGGTGTGTGGAGGTGGGAGTGGGAGGGTGTTGCACAGGTAGTAACATAGTATTTCGGCACTGCTGCTGTTGTATTGTGTCATGTGTACTACTGTTTGCTCGTACAAAGTTCACTGAAACATTTCTACACAGAAAACTGTATTCTTGTGTAACATAAAATCTTGTACGTATGTAAAAACGTGTAACTTTAGTGTTACCTACTGTAATGTTCTTACTATTTAACCTTGGGTCTATGTTTATACTTTGGTCGAGTATGAGAGACATAACTGGGCTCTCTGTCTGCAGGTGCGGTCCATGGATGAGCTGCACCACGACTTTCAGGCTCTGGCTCTGGAGGGACGCGCCATGGGAGAGGTGAGGCATTAGCTCTGATGGTCAGGCTCGTGTATTTTCTAGAGAAGGTGACTTGTGTGGCTTTAACACCTCATCTGATATGTATTTGGGCTGTGGTTACTCCCGGCATGTTGGCATAGTTTTTATATTTAAACTGACTGGAGTTGAATAGGTCAGATGATATAAGTCAACACATGACATAAAAATGGCTTCCCAGTATTTTGTGAGTTGGAAACCTGGCTGAACAAACACATGATGGATTGCTCACAATGTCAAACTGGAGTAACACGAAATTCAAGGAAAGAAACGTATCAGTTGCTAAGTGACAGGCCCTTGAGCCAAAAGTAGTTTAGACTTGTGTTGGAGTTGTTGTTCCCGACTGAAGCACTGAAAGATGAGCTGGTCAGACTGGCTTCTGGCATTTATTAAACACAGTCTACACTCAGTAATTCTGTTAATGTTGGACCAGTGCCTACCATTAGTTTTTGCACGTTGAATATAGTGCTGATGTACTTTTGTTTGTATCTCATGGGTGAATATTGTTTTGCTGCTCTGGACTGATGCATCTGTAATAAGATGTATTAACGCGTTACAAAAATAACCAAGAAATGGCAGACTAGTTCACACATTTTCAGATCAACTCCCCATTCAACCAAGAGTTTGCTGTTGCCAGAAGCTACTGGCCACATTTATAGAAACAAGTTTGTTTTTAAAACGAGACAGTAGCTGACTAATAGAAAGTGAAGAGAGACATGGAGAGAAACTCAAATAAGCTGCTGGACACTTTGAACTAGTTAAATCTATTCAGAAATATTTAGCAAAAAGCTTTTTAATAGTGAGCTGTAATTGTTTTATGGTTGCTCTTAGACACTGGCTTTAGTTTTAGTAGTGTGGTATTTTGTTTCTTTTTTTCTTATCCGGTAAGAATGGCCTGCTCTTGTTTGTTTGGGGTGCAGTCGGGGATCAAAGTACCTCCAACAGATGTGCGTATTAGCAGTTTAACACCAAAATAAAAACAAGACATTCTGAAGTTTATCCTGTGTTGTAACAACACGTCTGCTCAATTGGCCAGTTATACAAACTAATCATATTCGGCCATGTGCTAGCACTATCTGTGCAACCATTTTTACCTTGTCTTTCTTCCCTCTTTCTCGTCTGTTTCTCCTCTGCGTCTTTGCAGCAGCTGCTAACTGGTAAGAAGTTCTGGGAGGCGGATGACTCTGGGAAGGATGGACCAAAAGGGATCTTTCTGGACCAGTGGAGGGACAGTGCATGGGGTGCCTCAGGTATAGAACAGTCTTACGTTTGTGATACAGAGGCAGACAGGCTGTTGATAATGCCTGATCGTTTGGGAAACATGGCAGTTTTGTTTCACAAGCAAATCAAGAAACCACTAGAACAATCACCATCTGGTGTCGGAAAACATATTTAGATTCCTCTCAGAATCAAAAGCTGATGTCAAAGTGAAATCACACTTATGTTCTTTCAGATGCTGATGAGATTTGAAATTAGATGGCACATTTCTTGAGTCATTACCAGACTAACATGTTTTTATAAAAGTGTAATCTGCATTTGGCCACATTGCTGCGGATGTATAGCTATCCCATGCAGCACCCTGTGAAACTTTCTCTTTAAAGGTTCAATTTGTAAGATATGCCAGAATTTAAACAATTAACTAATGTTATCAACAGAATGTGAAGAGGTAACAGTGTTGACGTTATGTCAAAGACGTCTGTTTTCTATTGCAGAGATATCTACTGAAATTATCGCGCTAACTGATTAGTCCCGCTCCGTCCCGTCTGTAACACCACTTGTTCTTCTAGAGGCGATAGTGAGTCTCTGTAGCGCCTGTCTGCCCTCAGAGCAGAGGGAGAAGAAGTACGGCTGCCTGACTCGTTGTAAATATTACAGCCATATTCCGTGTCTGTTTTTATAGTTGAACTATTTTGGTGTTGTTGCCCACTGACTGACTGACTGACTGACTGACAGGCATTACACAGGAGTAAATGCAATCCACAATATAAAGAATAAATTGGAATACAATAAATATGGCAAACTACTACAACTTAAATATAAACATTAGAGATTATATGGACCCAGTTTAGAGGTGAAATACTGCCCCTTATTTCTTTGGAGCAGGTGGCTCGGATATACACATCTAACTTTTAAAAACATATGTTTATTGATTTTAAAGATCGCTATAGAATTGCAGCAAAACAACTAATGTGCAGGAGAAACAAAGAGAAATTCAACCTAATTTATCACATAAGTTACAAGGTCATGACATGACCCAGTTAACCTGTGAGACCATTAACATTTCACTCCAATTGTTCCCTCTCTGTTTGACAGTAAATCTAATTTTTTCAAGATGTTATACATTCAGAATTCCTTCAGCCACATATCAAATGCTGGGAACTGTTTCCGTTTCTGCTTATGTGTTGTAAGACATTTGTAAGGCTTTCATGGCTGAACAGTTTGTGGAATAAATGTTGCTATCCCACGTGCATGAATGCGATCTAACAGGCCCTCTCCTTCTGATGTCAGATCACTCCGTGTCTCAGCCAATCATGGTGTCCCGTCGGCCAGGGCAAGGTTTCCATGGCGGTGGTGAAGTCGGGGTGGGCTCGGTGATGTCACCACGCTCAGAGAGTGGAGGGCTGGGTGTGAGCATGGTGGAGTACGTCCTGTCCTCCTCACCCGCTGAAAAACTGGACTCCTGTCTCCGAAAAGGACCTTATGTAAGTCTTGACGTGTATTATGTGTCACATCTCCTGTTTATAATCAATTCTTTCTTTTCTGCATCACTTTGTTTTCTGATCGCAACCATGTTGATTTTTTATGAAGCCACTTCGCCATCAGACCGCCGATAACCTCGACACCCCATCTCTCGTTTTTCTCTCACTGTTTGTCAGATTATCAAATAAGGACGGGGCGTTCACCACCTGTCCTTCCCACTATGTACTTTATTATTATCATTTTTGCGTTTGCCATCTGCCACTGTCAGATTATCAGCACCTATATTTGACTTTTTCATTATCAGTTATACTTCTTGTCTCTCTCCATCACACAGGGGCAGAGGGATGGAGAGGTGGAGGAGGAGAAGAGGGAGAATCAAAATGCAACATTTGAAGGAGAGAAACTGAAAGAGTTGACAGAAGTTGAAGTGGATGTCATCAACGACGTCATCAACCCCAATGGGCTGCCTGTGCAGAATGGCCTTGACGTCAACGTCAAAGAGTTTTGGTATGACTCGGCGTGACCCGGCACACATTCGCACTCAAAACCTCAAATGCGTCTTGCGCTACAAAACAGCCATCAGATGTTAACTGAACTTCTCCTTTCTCACCCCTGCAGTCGTCCCCCAGGCAACATGCCAGTCCCTGGTCCCGAGGGTGACTTGCTTGGAGGCCCCGGGGGTATAGGGACTGATGGCATGACGGCCCTGGGAGGGGGTGGAGGCCCCAAACCTCCTGAGGACTTCTCAGGTGTGGAACAAGGTGGCGTCACCATGGACCAAATGGAGTCGGTGATGGAGCCGCTTCAGTTTGACTACAACTCCCAAATGCCCATGGACTCTGCGCCCACCGTGGGCTTATTCGATTACGCCAACCAGCAGCAGGTAAGAGCAAGAGAGTATTATGTGACATGGCTATTATCGGAAACTAAAATGAAAATTAGCAGTGAAACATATGGTCATAAAGTAAACCTAAATAAAAAACGATATCCTTAAATTACATCCCAACTGAAAAAAGAAGCCATGAATTTCTGCCAACATGACATTGAATCACACAAATTGAACAGACTTGAAATTCGAAAGTGCAATTGCTTCACAATTTATCCCTGTTGTTGTTCACATGCAGTCTATTAGATTTAAATAACAAGAACATGATTTAAATATTATTGTAGATGAAATTCAAGATGTCATTTATTCACCTCTACAGATCTAATGTTAAACAACTAGGGTCACGATGAAATGTGTGTGGCCGTTCCTACACAGTTCTCCAACCGTGTATTCATATGTAGCTTCATACGCCTGAGACATTACTAACAAAACAAAATCTATAAAACTAAATGTATTAAAACTAAAACAAAACTTGCAAACGTAACTCACTAAAATATAATTAAAAAGTCAAAACACAAATTGAAAATTTCCCCTTGGTAATAAACATCTGTCATGGACTCTGGGTGAGATTTAAAATAGGATTCACCTGTTGTGCTGTTTGCAGCTGTTTCAGAGAAACAACGCCCTAGCAGTGCAGCAGTTAACAGCAGCCCAGCAACAGCAGTATGCCTTGGCAGCAGCACAGCAGTCTCACATTGGTAAGAGAGAGAGAGAGTGTGTGTATGCACTTTGTTATTTGACATGTATGTTACATTTCATTTGACAGTTTGCCACGTTCAGCATGCTCTTAACTGACACAAATTAAAGCACAGGTCTTATTTCTGTAGCTTTTGCTATCATTCTTTTTGATTTATAACATTTTACTTACTAGATTAGTAGTGATGGAAATGCGATAGATTACTACTATGTCCTTGATTTTAAAGAAATTTGTATGAGATCATAAGTTTCTTGGAAATAATTCATTAATCATGACCAAAGAGGGGTAGCACCACATGCCACCAGTCAAGGAAATGTCAGACCGAAAGAAAGACTCCAATCCAGGAATTTCATACATTTGTCCGTACCAGTAACTCGACAACAGTGACTCAGTGGATGCTGCAATTCAGAGCACTGAAGTTGCAAGTAAAAAACTACAAGTGGTTTAAGTCGCATGGTAACTAATAATGCTGGGTTAATATTTCTTAGGTTTAATGAAAGGCATGTAATGCTTAACAAGCTTAAAGAGCCTTTCAGCACTTCACCCTGAAGTATGTTATGTTAAACCTTTTTGCCCTGGTTCACCTTTTCCCTCGTTTTCTCAGGTCTGGCCCCAGCGTTTGTGCCCAATCCTTACATCATCAGTGCGGCTCCACCAGGGACAGACCCCTACGCAGCCGGACTAGCAGCAGCAGCTACACTCGGTGAGACATGTTTTTTAAAGTTGACCCTGAGCCCATTTAGATGCTGTTGGAAAGATTTCCATGTTAATTAATTTCCCACAATAATTGCATAATTATGGTGCGCATTTGTTTGTGTCTAGGTCCGGCAGTGATGCCTCCACAGTACTACGGTGTGACACCCTGGGGGGTCTACCCTGCCAACCTTTTCCAACAGCAGGCTGCAGCAGCCAACAACTCGGCCAATCAGCAGGCGGCAAACCAGGGCCAGCAGAACCAACAGCAGGTCAGTCAGCTGCTCGCCAAAAATCTGGCATGCAGATTGAGAGTGGCTCAAGATGATTCTGCCTTCTTATGTGCCCGTGGAAATGTGCATTGAATCTTACTGCTGCTCAACTTGAATCTAAAAGTAGAAAACTCCTTACGGCCTGTGTAGATTATACCACTCAACAGCAAACGTTTCATCCAACTGCTGTTTATTTACTCCTCTAATGATCTTATCCTGGCTATTTATTACATGCCACCGTTTATCTCTGTGTGTGGGCACATTGCTTTAGACATTAACTAGAAGGAAATGTGAACATCACACCACAGGTTCTCTGCTTTGGAACTGATTTCATATTTTGATGATGACTTTTTAAATTCCTTTTATAAAGGTAATGCGTGCTGGGGGAAACCAGCGACCTTTGACCCCCAGCCAAGGTCAACAGGGTCAGCAGAATGACCAACTGGTAGCAGCAGCAGCAGTCAACTCAGCCCTTGCCTTTGGCCAGGGGTTAGCAGCTGGAGTCCCCGGTGAGTAAGACACTTTGCACAACTGTTTTTTATTACTTTGGCAAAACTCTCCACAAATCCAAAGACATTTGCTATTACATCACACCTTCCAGATATCTTGGTTGTAAAACTTCAGTCGGTGATAAAAATCCTCCACAACCAACCATTGCTACATAAATAAAAAAAGACTTGCTAAAAATCAATTTAGGTACTCTCTGAATATTCCTTTTGTTGCTGTCTCTTTCTCAGGCTACCCAGTCCTGGCCCCTGCAGCCTATTATGATCAGACAGGGGCCCTTGTGGTCAACACTGGAGCTAGGAGCGGGCCTGTCCGCCTCATGGCCCCTGCCTCTGTCATCATATCTCCTTCCGCAGCACAAGCAGGTAAAGACAGCAGTGCACGTAAAGCCTCTACGGCAGTGGTCTTCACTATGTTTACGTGAGAGCCACATTGACAGGACAAAGTCAACAGGAGCCACTTTTACCGCAAAGTATGAAAAGCAACATCCAGTCATAAAAAGTACGTCTGTTTATTAATCTGTCATCCCACCCAGAACATACAATATGCAATGCAGCCAACCAATGCATTCAATAAAAGCAGGATTATTTTAATACTGGGATGATGTCAAACTCTGCAAGCAATATTTCTGCTGAAGCCAGAAAGCAGTTTCACAATGTTTGAGTCTGAGAAGGTCTTTTTGCCCGAGCCAAAATCCATGCGATCTCAAAAGATGCCTCAGATGTTCAGCTGTATTAGTTGTCCAAGAGCACATTCACCATTGTAGTGCTGATGGACCGCCAAAACTGTCAACTCCGCAGTGAGTCAGTTTAGTGCCGAGCAAGTTTAAATATCTTGTTTCTGTCTATATTTGCAGCCTTTATCAATTATTTGTAGGATAATAGAGCAGACACTTTCAGTGTTTTAATGGGTTATATGTAATAGCCCTGCTTGATTATGAAATATCTGTATTGACTCCATAATCATATACATCACCTCTTTATTTAGCCCACTGCCATGCGAGCCACCAATTGCGGCTTGCGAGCTGCGCAATGAGTAACACTGCTCTACGGTTTGACTTGTCACTGTTGTTCACTCTTACCAACAGGACAAAGAAGGATGTCGTGCACACAAAACAACGTATTGCACATTGTGATCTTTTAAAAACATGTTCTGAATTCATCCACAACATGCAATTTAGAGATTATGAGATTGTACCTTCAAGTCTAGCTCTAGATCTTTACAGGGAGTTCCCATGAGTCAGTGTTGATGGTAAATTAGTAGTACAGAGAATGTGGCTTTATGTTAAAGGTACAATATTTAACTTTCAGCAATAAAATGCCTAAAAAGGCTAGAGCTATGTTGTAAGTCTCCCTGAAATGCATCTCCTTAAGAATCTTTGTGGCATTTGGTCAAACTAAATACATTTAGTACGAGAATTTACTGTTAATGACTTCTAGAGCTGTTAGAAAGGACACTTTAGTGGGACAGAAGGAAAATCTGTCAAATCACTTATTTTATGTTCTCTGCCTCCAGTTGCAGCAGCAGCAGCCTCCGCAGGTGGTGCCAACGGTGGTCTGGGTGGGTCAAACGGTCCATTTCGTACCATGCAGTCCCAGCAGCCTCAGCAGCAGGGTGGCCCTGGTGGCGCTCTGGGAGGAAGCTCCTTCTATGGATCTTCTTCCCTCAGCTCCTCCTCCCAGAGTTCCTCTCTTTTCTCACAAGGCTCTGGCCAGCCCGGACCAGGTTCTGCCTCCTTGGGCTTCAGCCAGCAAGCCTCGTCCTCCCTCGGTGCCTCACTGGGGGCCACGCTGGGAGGCTTTGGCACTGCAGGTAGGAATCACCTTTCCCCACAATCTACAGCTGGAGTCTATCACAGTAGTAAGTTATTTTTTTGTTGTTTCAAAATTTTAGCATAAATATAAGTAGTTTGCAGTAAATGTAGCTATTACAAAGAAATGAACAATAGTTGATCATTTCACTTTGTCCAGATACCCTAATATAACTTGTGTACTTGTCTCCCTCTAGTGGCTAACTCGAGTGGTGGCAGCGGTTCCAGGCGGGACTCCCTGACAGGCAACAATGAGCTGTACAAGCGGACGCCCTCCAGCCTCACCCCGATTGGCCATGGAGGCTTCTATAACGGCACCTTGGGCTTCAGTCCTTCCCCTGGCCCTGTTGGCATGCCCCTCCCCAACCAGGGCCCCTCCCATTCCCTCACACCCCCACCTTCCCTGTCCAATCACAGCTCCTCGTCCAACCTCAACCTCGGTAAGTGTCTTTGATTCTAGTGATGCAGATCACCACTGTCATTGATTGGGTTTTGTTTTACAGTAATGCACTTGAATTGCTACTTTGCTACGTACTAGGTGTAAATGGGACATTTTTGTAGATGCCCCGGTGTAGTCTCAAAGCCAAGGAATGTATTGTTCACATATCTACATTTATTTTGTAATGTAATTAGACGTTAACATTTACAATTTTTTAAAAACGAGCGTCACTAAATGTATCCTACCGAGCTCTAAATCATAATGAAGTGGAGCAATCTGCAATAAATACACGAGCATTTTAGCACTTAAGCTCCTGTGTAGTCAATGTCAAATGTCTCTTATATTTTAAGTTGTTTACATGTTGTTTTGAGATGTGTTTAAATGTGTGTGTGGTGTAGTTGTCCTGGGCACTTTTATTCTGAACCACACGGTCTAAAATATTTGTATATACCACCAGAATACAAATCATGGCCCTCTTAAGTGATTAGCTACCTGTTGCTTGAGAATACTTCAGTTTTTTATTTGTATATATGAACACAATCTATTTCAGATGACTACATTAAAGGATAAATATTTTTGGGGTGGTCCATCCTAATATTTGAGGCAGTGCTGCCATCCAATGCTATGTTTCTGTGCTGCTATAATGTCATTTTCATGATCTCAACATTTTAGCACTGCAGTGTCATCAATTAAAACAATTATTCATGTTAACCCATGCAAGTAATCATGGCCGCAGAATTTGAAATTCAATGTGAGAGAGAGATTGTCCTTTCCCCTCTGCTTTCAGAAATTGCCATAGACTATAGCAGAAACAAAGTTTCCTCAAGTATGACTTGTTTTTGTCACTATAGGATGTAAATGTCCCCTCTGGATATTTGTGTATTGGAAGAAGATGATTGCCTTTCTGTTGTTTTTCCGTGTGGTCTTGGTTTTCAGGCCTTGTATTTCTTTGAAATGTCCTCTAATCCCAGAGCTTCTGGGCCTCAGCGTTTGCACTGTGCCAGCGGTAACATCACCTCCCTATTCTCTCCGACCCCACAGGAGGCCTGACCAATGGCAGTGGACGTTTCATCTCTGCAGCTCCAGGAGCAGAGGCCAAGTACCGCAGCGCCGCCAGCTCAGGCTCCTCCCTCTTTTCACCCAGCAGTCAGCTGTTCCCGTCGTCACGGCTACGCTACGGCATGTCAGACGTGATGCCATCAGGCCGGAGCCGCCTGCTGGAGGACTTCAGGAACAACCGCTACCCCAACCTGCAGCTCAGAGACATCGCTGGGCACATCATGGAGTTCAGCCAGGATCAGCACGGCAGCAGGTACACACGCAAATGTTACATCACCCTAAAATACACAGTTAAAAAACACATCAGTAAAACCCAGGGTGTGTCCTAGGTACCTAGCCTTTCATCTTAGATGGAAAAACTAATGTAATTCAACCGTGTTTGCTAAAGACACCTATTCACTGTGAGGTAACGGGGATCTTGCAGGTTCAGTGCTCGTCACACGTCACACGGTCTAATAAAATCTTAAATGTAATCTGTCAGACTGTATAATATCTTTCTTTCTTTCTTTTTTTTTTTAACACTGGATACTACAATAGGATCAATTTCCCATAATGCAACTCAAGAGTGTGTTTCATTAGATCTTCCGTGATTTATGCCCCAGCTTTCAAACTTCACTGTTTCCCAGTTTGCAAGGGATTTGTGTAACATTTGTATTCTCAGAGCAAGCTGTTAAAGGTTATTTAGAGGTTGACTCGACGAAGCTCCTCCAGAGCCGCAGAAGACATCATAAAGCTGTTTTTACATGCGGAGTAATACAAACCACGACCAGTTAACTGATGGTCATGTGTAAAATTGGCGGAATACCCCTTTTTAAAATGTCTGGATGTGATCTAGGACCACCGTTTGGGTTAGCAACAAAAATTTCACCACATTTCTCTCTCAATTTATCAACTTCCGTCCAGGACAGCGTAAGTCTCAGTGCATCGGGGCCTTAACAGTTCTGTAAATGAACAACCCCGGTCAAAGTTCATGTTTCTTTTTATGTTCAACATGGACTGTGAACAGACTGGATTTGCTAATGTTTCACAGTTACAGCCCTCAGACTATATATACATATGACCGATGTCATATCTTTCAGGTTCATGCTCAATATATACTGGTACACTCCTGGGACTCTGCCTCTGAATAGAAAAAAAGGATTTAAAGCTGTGAATGTGACGGGGATATTTCAGAAGTCTTTCACAGTTTGGTGTGTGTGTGTGTGTGTGTTATGTTGCCTCTTTGTCGCCGTATATTCTCAAGTATTGAAAACGGAACAAACGGTGTCATTGATATGTTACCATCTCTACCTCCTTTATGTGATACAATCCAGAGATGGGCTCATTTGGGGGCAGGGGACACTTTTCCACCAAAATGATCTATTAATACACCATGACGTCCAGTCTGCACATTCCAGACGCTTTATTTCCTCAGTCTCTTCAACATCACTGTCCTTTTTAGCTCTACTGGCATCCATTACTTCACCTCGCAGACTGCTTCGTTCCTTCTTCTTGGCTTTTTCTCCACTGAGACTTTCATCTCCTTTTGTCTGACTGTTCCCTCAGGTTAAAGATATAGGAGCAGCTCTCTCTCAGCCTGTACATCTGTTTCACTTTATTGTCATGTCACTGTCTGATGTGCTTATATGTCCCCCGTCTTCAAGTTCATCCAAACTTTGTGATTCCACTCAATATACTGAGGGTTAGTGCCAGCTGTGTACTTTCTCACGAGGCTTTCATACGTTGCAAAAGCTAAAGGAAATGAAGAATAACAAAGCGATGTATCTGTGGTTAATGTAAGGCTTATTCTCTGTCTCCAACAGGTTTATCCAGTTGAAATTGGAACGAGCCAGTTCAGCGGAGCGCCAGCTCGTCTTCAGTGAGATACTGCAGGCGGCCTACCAGCTCATGGTTGACGTCTTTGGAAATTATGTCATCCAGAAGTTCTTTGAGGTGGGTGCTTTTATGCCATGTTTTTACCCTTTTAATGTATTTGAATTAGGTTTTTCTTATTTGTCCACTACACAAATGAGGTTGAAGTTGATGTGTGAAAAGTCCGATCATCATCAAAGTGTACAACACCTGAATTGTCACCAAGTTTGAATAATTGTGACAAACTCGGTAAATGATTATCTAGAATGGCACCTGCTTTTTCTGTCCTGTGTGGCCGTCTAATGTGTTATTGTGTTGGGTATTATCAAATGGCTTATTTTGTGTGTTTGTGGCCGTTTTTCAGTTCGGCAGCCTGGACCAGAAGCTGGCTCTGGCAGAGAGGATCCGAGGTCATGTGCTGTCTCTGGCCCTGCAGATGTACGGCTGCAGGGTCATTCAGAAAGCCCTCGAGTTCATCCCCTCTGATCAGCAGGTCATTGTAAGTACACTAGTTCTCTTTGAACTGTATGAAGGTAGAAACAGCCTGTAGCTTTGTACTGAAACAACCTCCATTAACCCTTCCCTGCCATAACCCTGCTGTGAGTTTGGCTTGTTACTTTTTAAAAAGTAAAAGCTCAATATTCTTTGTGTTCCTATTTTAAAGCATATCTAATATCCATGTGCTCATAATTCAGTCATGAATGAGGTAGCACTGCTCATAGATCACTAATTTCTGTTTGTATAGCAGAACACCGCATCGATAAAAAGGTGCGGTCCTCGCGCTGAAATGTCATTTTTCATCTACATTATGGGTTTTATGTTGGAGCTGCATCCTGTAGCAGCAGGGTCCTTGCAGGCGCTCTGTCATCAACGACGAATGAGGCTAATGATATCTTAGTTTATATGCAAATGTTACACTGCAGGTGTTAAGATAAATGTAGCTGAATATCAACAGGAAATAATTGTGCTTAAATTTAGTGGTTTCGGGGAAACGGAAGGGTGTGTGTGTGTGTGTGTGTGTGTGTGTGTGGTGTGTGTGGGGAAAAAGGTATCCATCTCTCCTTAATGGACTTCAATAGATTTCTCCAGGGCAGCTGTTCAAAGTCCAGTGTTATTTGTTGGGCTGTGAGCCACTGTGAAAAATTAAGGAGAGTTTGGAAAATGCTTTCAGGCAATATTTGATTTCTCACAAACCCTCTTCACATTCTCCCCCTTGTTCTGCCTCTGTCTCCTCCCTGCAGAGTGAGATGGTGCGGGAGCTGGACGGCCATGTGTTGAAGTGCGTGAAGGACCAGAACGGTAACCACGTGGTGCAGAAGTGTATTGAGTGTGTCCAGCCTCACGCGCTGCACTTCATCATAGACGCCTTTAAGGGACAGGTGGGTCCCCTCTGTGAGCGCACACTCGCAAACATATTTCCACATTCAATCACCAAAGCCTGCCGGTGGTTGGCTGACATCCACACGCACATACACTGTTGCTACCTTGAGGCAGCAAGCATATTGTCACCGCCAAAGTACAAAGACACACTTACTCAGTCTTTTCCGGGGACATGGTGTGTTGCCATGGCAACGGAAACCCCAGCCCAGTGGCGACGGCCATCTTCTATCCGCCAGCTAAATGTTACATTAGCATAAAGTGTTTGTTTCTTTGAGATAACATTTTTTACTTTATATTTATATTTGAAGAGAAGAGATGTAATCGCCAATACAGCAGTGAGTAAAGTTTGAATAAGGGCCACACTGGGACATGAGAATCACATCAAGGGCCAGACGGTTAGTAGTATTTTGACATTTAGTCAAGCAAAAAAGCATTCTGATTACTTTTTTACAAATAGGCTAAACTCGCACACCTATTTCATTGAACTAAATATGACTTTTTAGTCCCCTAGAGATCTATTCACAGCCACCAGACATCTTTTCTTTGATGCAAGTTAATCAATTCATCTTCAGTTACAACTAGGCGGGTCAAACATTTATTAAGGACCTAAATTGCAAGTTTGCCGGCCGGCCTTGAGTTTGACATAAGTGATTTAGACATACAGTGGATATAAAAAGTCTACACACACTTATAAAATAGCAGGTTTTGGAAATGTAAAGACGTGTGGCAGGACCTAAAGAGAGCTGTACACAGGAGATCCCCTCGCAATTTGAAGGAACTTCACCTTTTCTGCAAAGAGTGGGATCAAATCCCAAAGTCTCGATGTGCAAATGTAATAGAGACTTATTCACAAAGACTTGCTGCTGTAATAAATGCAAAAAGTGCCTCCACAAAGTGTTAGTTGGGTGGGGTGTGCAGACATATTCTGGATTTTTGTTTGTTGGAAGATCACATTAAAGATGGAACAAGTCTGACATTTACGTTGTTATCTGTCTTTACATAATTTTATAAGGGTGTGTAGACTTGTTATATCCACTGTAGGCTACATGCATAATGTATACACATAACATGCACACAGATCCATAAAGTGTTAAAAGAAAGATTTTGTTCCTTTGTTAGATACTGATGTAAGGTTTCAGTCTCAAGTCACTCTGAATGCTGCGACAGAGAAACTCACTGATGTCTGTTGCTTCTCACTCATTTACATGTTTTGTAGCAGCGAGTTTTCTACACGATGGCACAGATTTGTTGAGTAGCTGAAAGCATGTCTGGAATCTGCCTTTACCTTCCCTGCAGGGTGTGTGTGAAAGTATACCTGTTTGGTGCTGTACACCAAGAGACAACTTGATGTATGTGTTGACTAAGTAAACATGTGTAATGTGTCTCTCAGGTCTTTGCCCTCTCCACTCACCCTTATGGCTGCCGAGTCATCCAGCGCATTCTCGAACACTGCCTTCCTGAACAGACGCTGCCTATACTGGAGGAGCTCCATCAACACACAGAGCAGCTGGTGCAGGTAACACACACACGAACCAACACTTGTGGCTGTCTTTCTTCTTCCACCAGTCACGTTTTAGTTAACGTGTCTTGTGTGGTTTGTTTCATCTAGGACCAGTATGGCAACTATGTGATCCAGCACGTTTTGGAGCACGGCCGAGCTGAGGATAAGAGCAAGATAGTGGCTGAGATCAGAGGAAATGTCTTGGGACTCAGCCAGCACAAGTTTGCCAGGTAAATTCCACAACTAACACAAACGCATGGTTTCGGTCTCGTCTTCCCTCCTTCTTTAAAATGTGTTTCTTTCATTTCTCCACAACTGCAGCCTGACTTTTTTTCTTTTTTGTTTCTCTTTCTCTTCATTTAAATGCTCTTTCACGCCCCTCCCTAGTAATGTGGTGGAGAAGTGTGTGACTCATGCGTCACGGGCAGAAAGAGCAGTGCTGATAGACGAGGTGTGCAGCCTGACTGAGGGCCCCCACAGTTCCTTATACACTATGATGAAGGACCAGTACGCCAACTACGTGGTGCAGAAGATGATCGACGTGGCCGAGCCCACCCAGCGCAAGATCGTAATGCACAAGGTAGGTGGAAAAAAGAAGTTTGTCGTTTACGTATCGGCAAAATGCTGCGATAAGGGAGGTTGTTCTAAACCTCTTCAAGTTCAATGTTTTTACTAGAATTATGTTGGTGGTATAAACTGAAGTGCACTAGAGGGATGTGGCACACTGGGCGATTCTGTATTCACATGATTGACAGCTTACACAGTTTAGTGAGGAGAGGAGCGTTCAGGCATGCCCCAGTCTGCAGTCCGAGTGCTGAGCAATAAGTCGAGCAGCGCTGCAGAGATGAGACGATGCAGACGCACAGCGAGCGCGCACAGGGAGCAAGAGGCCTGAATATTGACTTAATTAATATCATTTTCTTTTCTTTTTTTTACTGCATTACAGAAAATGTTTTCTTCAAAACCCAGAATGTAATATAGCACTTCAATAAAATGTTGATACAAAGAAGGAAAGTACTTGTCTAGAGACCGGTATTATTTCCTCTTTTGCTTTAAGAAGCAAAACTAAATCCAAAAGTATTTCTTATACAATTAATCTGCAGAATACTTGCAGCCCCAATCAATTGTATTATGAGGTTAATGTTCAACCCTTTCATTCAATTATTATGAACATGTGTTTGTAGGCTATTGTGCAAACAAAACAAATACAATGCCATTGTTCTGCAAAAGAAATGACATATTTAGAGCTACAACGTTGCAGTATAAATGTAAAGGATACAAAATGCAGTTTGGAGAAGCACATCATCACAATTGTTCTTGATTAATTTGAGTTTTGAATGACTAATTGTTTCAGCATTAAATACTAACCTCATGTCTTGAAAAACAATATCATGTCTCATCAACCCGGCACTTAGCTGCACATCAAAACATCTTAATCAGGTCAATGGTTCCCTAGGCAACGACATAAGCACGAGTGCTCATCGATTTCCAAATAAATGGGTTGTAGCTGTGACATGTGGTTGTAACACCTGCACAAAGGAAGCGCAAACGTTTCAGAAAGGTGTGTTGGAAGTGATCACTGGCACATATCCAGTTTGAACATGTGCATCATTTGTCTCTGCGCAGATCCGGCCTCACATTTCCACCCTGAGGAAGTACACGTATGGAAAACACATCCTGGCCAAGCTGGAGAAGTACTACATGAAGAACGGCGTTGACCTGGGTCCTCTCTGTGGCCCTCCAAATGGCATCATGTAAAACCGACTTCCCCCCACCCACCCCCCACCTCCCTCCCCTCACCCCCCACCTCCGGCCTGAAGTCATGTCTGCCACTTCACCTTCTCCCCCCCCCCCCCCCCCCCCCCCCCCCCCCCCCGCCTCACCCTCCTTAAAAGCTGTCATGTCTGCCAGCTCCACCCTTCTGACCCGTCAGAGGGCACCATGCCCACTTTCTCCCCTCCAAATCCTGTTCACAGAGGACGTCGAGTACCCCTCTTACCCTTGTTTCCATGACAACCCTTGGGAGGAGCCTGTTGCTACAGGCAGCCTTAGTTTTGTCAGATTGAGTTGCCCCTCCCCCACCTGAGCCCAGGCCCACTGAACTGGGGGAAGGAGGGCAGGGAGTGGAGAGAGAGGTGAGGCCTGTTCCGCTCATCGCTCCACTCTCTCCTATTTTTGTGTTTTTTTCCTTTTTATTTCCTCTTTTCTGATAAACTCAAAAAATCATTTCACTTTTTGCTACTGCTGCACACACAATCCTAGTGTCCCCCTCCTCCTCCCATCCTAGCTATTTACCACTATGAGATGGAATGAGTATTTAATTTGTCAGACGTCACAGAATCATAGACGAATACACGCACATGCCATCAGCTAACCAGCAGACAGATCATTTAGCATGGGAGATTCGTTTTCTGGTCTTGCTTCTATAAATATAACGTGTATACTTGGTGTAGACCTTTGCATATATATATAAATATATATATAAAACTTTGTAGTTTTTCTGGTTTTTGATGTTGAATCTGTATCTATAATGTATCCTAGTAGTGACCACATACTTCTGACTGTATAATTGTACATTTGTAAACCCTTGTAATGTAAAAGTGCTTTACCACCCTTTTTGGTATGAGAAGAAAAAAGAGAAAAGCTCACTCTGGAAAAAAAATCTTAGAAAAAAAACCCTGTGCATTTCAGTGTATATTCTCACCTCCTTGGTTGTGACATATGAGTTGTTGTATATTGTAAATTGTAATATCAAATTTTTGTTTTGAAAAGCCCTTTCTATACAGCGTAGTACTTGTACAAAGATTCGCCACGCTTGGTTTTATCTTTATCTTGTCACTGCTTAACTTAAAACGTTGATCGCCCACTGACTCCCTGTTGGACACGTTCTGTTAGACTTAGTGGTGTCTTCTGGTTTATGTTGAAGGTTTTTTGTTTTTGACCTTTTTTTAAGATCTTTTTATAGGAATGCTTTACCCCATGAAATGTGTCATGTGTATGGGTATGCTGGCTGGATGGGAGAAATAACTTTTACTCATTTAACCCCCAAACCCCTCTATTACCCGTGACTTTTCAGTGGGGTAAACCCGTGGATTGTACAGAGGAGATTCTTGTGTTTTTTTGGCATTTCTCTAGTGCTGTAAGTGCTGTATCATACTGTCCATGTCCTTTTGGGTGAGAAAGGCAGCCCGCCACAGCGCGGTGTACATTTGGAGCAGCCTTGTGTATATTTACTACGAGCACACCTGTAACCATATGTGTATAGTTAACAGAACCTGTGTATGCTTATTGCCTGGGCAACTATTTTTTGTAACTCCTGTTGTAGATTGTCTCTAAACAATTGTGTGATCTTTATTTTGAAACCAAACTGAACAAAAAAATCTTTGAAAATTTAACAGTCTTAAGTGTGCTTTATTGTATGTTTGTTACTCACACAGGGTGGAGGGAGGGAGCAGACAAACTGCTCATTTTAAGTGTCTGTTATAAAAGAGGATCGGGATCTGTGCCATAGTTTCTATTCCAGCCATCTGAGTGAATGTGTTTGCACTGATAAGACCGCAACACACAGCGTGAGTCAGAGTACTTGCTCCAGTTTCTTCATAAATGTGACTGATTAATAAGGCTGGCATCTTAGCATGGCAACTAGCAATGTAAGTACTAAAATAATTCTACTTTTGACATGAGCAATGACCCCGACAAGAGATTAGGCGTGAGGTAGAGCACAGAGAGAATGTATGCCAGTATCTCATGGCTCGGAGTAGAGGTAGCTTGGCATGCAATATAATGAGTTTCTTTAGGAATATGTCATAGTAAACAACACCAATAAATTGTGTGAGAGACCAACATAGTCACACTACAAGGCAAGCTACAAAAACCCAGAACGGATGCAGTATCGCTTCTTTTATCTCTTGTTGTATATGTTTAGGTGTGTGCGGATCCCAGGAAGAGAAGCTGCCACCTTAGTGACAGCTAATGGGGATCAAATCAAAGAATTACCTGACTACACTCGGGGTGGGGCAGGGTGTCTATGAAAACACACCATCCCTCTTGCGGTCTTCCAATTGTATCTTCTAAAGAGAAATGAGGTCAAAAATAATCCTGCCTTTACTTGTCCAGTTTTTGTTTGGAGTATATATGGAAACAGCCAGGATGTTACTTTGAAAAACAAGTCAGGTTGGGTGTGATGTTGGCAGTGATCCCATGGCGTTGTTGATTTCTTAAAGTGGATAATAATAATTAACCCTGAGGAAGTGAGGGTGCATTACCTGCAGTGATTTTAAACCCTGGAAATTAAGGTTGTGTGTTCTTTATGGATTACCAACCAGCTAAAAGTTTTCCAACTACCCCTGACCCTCAGACCCAAAGACCTGTATTTATTGTTTGTCAGTTTGTTGTAATTTCATTCATTTCAAAGCTGTTTGGGAATACAAAACCTCAAGATGGGTTTAATACTAGATACAGAAATCATTTAGTTGTTTTTTGACGAAATAGTTTTTTGCAAGGTCCAATTCTAGCTTTTTTTTTTAAATTGAATTTGAAAACAAAACTAAGATATCCGCCGTAGAGTCGAGAATAACTTTCAAGTTTATTTTACAAAGCAGTTTTAGTGTGTCAGTTGTTGAATAAGCTAACATGTCAATCAATATATATATATATATATTTGATTGGTATTACCCTTTTCAATGACAGATTGTGCCTTTAAACAATGATTAAATGCTATTGTTCTGCCTTGTAACTGTCCTTGAGTAGTAGGGAATTATTGTTCAAATGGCACAGTGTAACTGTACAGGGTTTATTCACTCACCTCATAAAAACTCTTTTTGCCAAGTCCTTTCTGAGAAACCACATAATCATAAATGCCCTCATGACATCATGAAGGTGGGCGGTCCCGCAGCAAACACAAAGTTGACTCTGCTGCCATGAGGAGAGGAAAGCTTTTTGTGGTTCATAACATAGCTAATACATTGTACAAAACTTTGATACAAATGTGAATAGTATGTACTATTGCAAGAAAACCATTAAAAAAAATATGTTTCTAATTTCAGAATGATGTTTTTAATTTTGTCAATCATGATTTTGGGTGATTGAGTGCTAAAAGGCTTTGCTATTAAAGGAAATGATCAGCATGGCAATAGAGAACCACTGTGTACGCTCTGTATGCTATATAATCTAGATTAGTGGTTTCCAAACTGTGGTTTCCCTAATCAACCATAAAAATGTTGATGGACTAGCTGGATGTTGCTCGGTGTTAACTCTAAATTTAGCCTTGGCATAGTAACCCATCCCTAACTAATCCTGATTAATCTACTGCAGAGTAGAACCAGTAACACAGGAAGAGAGTTCTCCATTAATGAGTACATAGTGAAGGCAGAGAACACACACACACAAGTTAAGTTTAGTTGGGTCAATGTGAGCGGGTTTAGTGGACACGTGCCCACTAAAGTAACTGTTGGTGTATAGTTTGTTGGGGTATTGTTTTAAAGATTAAAACTGGGTCAATGGCAAAAGCAATTAGACATCCCCTAGTGATGTATTGCTTAAAAATGATGTTTGGTTTTTTAAAATGGGCAGATAAATTTGAATGTTTTCTGCTTCTTAGTTGAATCAAATGTTAAACGGCTCGGTTGCTAGGCGACACAAGTAGGCTACAGTGCGAGTAGCGCATGGATATTAATTATTGTAAAGGTGTGAGCTCATCTGGGAGTTGTTTTGCTTGACCGTGACTCAGCCAATCACAGCGAAGCACCGGAGCTGACCTGTAAAGGTGTATTATAATGGCGTGCAGCCAACCGGAAACACCTGAGCGCGAAACAAAAGGCACAACCTGGGAGCATCCATGAACGCCCTGCGGTGCGCAGTGCGCCCTGCTTCCTGCATGTGTGTGTATGTTTAAACGGGGGCTGTGGTTGCCAAAACGAGCTGCAGGGGGCATCCTCGCCCTGGCTCGCGGAGATCCCCTACTTCTCTTAATGCTCACACACATGTATGCGCTCTCACAAACACACACCCCTCCTTCTGCCAGACTCCCAGGCCAAGCAGCGTCGCCATACGGAACATCCTGCCCTCAACGGAGAGGGGGAGGAGAGAGAGAGCTGTGTGTGACCAGAGAGAGAGAGAGGCTGTGTGTGCATTAAGAGAGAGAGAGAGAGAGAGAGAGAGAGAGAGAGAGAGAGAGAGAGAGACGAGGTCTGGCGTCTCCCGGTAGTAAAGTCTATCAGGTCTCGAGCACAAAAACTCGGAGGAACAGACAGAAGAGGGAGAAGAGGCCTCGCAGAAATCTGAATGCTTTACTTGTTACCTGGACCGGCAGCAGCAGCACGTGAAGCCTTGGATTAAAAACCCTGACTAGAAGGACGGATGGTCGCGCGGACGGGCTGCGCGCTCTGAAGTTGGACAGACTACCGAGACACCGACAGCGAGCAGCAGCTTTTGTTCCCCCCCACCTCCCAGAACCAGCTGAAGGCAGCGGCGGCACCGGGAGGCTGTGCCCGCGCACCCCGATTATGAAGCTGCCTTGGCTATTGGCGCTCACAGCGCTGCTTGCTCACACCGCCACGGTAAGCACGGGCATCAGATCCTTTGTTAACCGGGGAGCTCTTGTGCACACAGGACCTAGGGCATTTTTGTACATGCGTGTGCATGTATGTGTGTGCGCGGTGCGCTATCATCAGTGAGACAGTGACGGCCGGTGATCGGTTGGGAATCCTGCACTCGACCTACTTATCAGCGCTTATTGGCCGACCGTGACTCCCGTGAGGGGGGCTGGCGACTCCAGTGCACCCCCACCCCCAGATTTTACGCACACACCCACAGACACACACACACACACGTCTTTGTGTCTCAGTGTCGGGGTTTATTGTGGCCTGTGTCCCCTCGAGTCAGGAAGTGTGTGTGCATGCATGTGTGTGTGTCGGTAATTAGCGGGTAATCTCTAATTGAGTTTAATTATGGGTCTTTGTGTGGTGCCTCGGTATGTGGTGTCTGTCACTAGCTCACATCCTGCCGTTAATTTGGGGGGCTCCAGTCATACTGCGGCTTTAACGACTTTATTACCGGGTATAGTCGCGCTGTAGGACGTGTGTGTGGTGTGTGTGTGTGTGTGAGAGAGAGAGGTGGGGGTTGGACGTCCGATTTCCAACCTGTAAGGTGCACGCTCTCTTAACTGCCAGATAACGGCGGCCTCATTGTCCGAATGCCAGAATCCGACGAGGGCTATCCTCCCCGTTATAATATGTGTGTGTGTGTGTGTGTGTGTGTGTGTGTGTGTGTGTGTGTGTGCGGTAGTGTGTGTTTGTGGTGAAAAGTGGGTGGGGTAACGGGGACGTTAACGGCGATGCGGTGTGCGAACGAAGGCTTGGATGGAATGATGTCATCGGGAATCGCGAGGAGGGAAGCTGATAAGGAATGCGCGAGCCCCCCCTTCCCCGCACACACACACACCTCCTCTCCGGAACCATCCACGCCGATCTTCACGCGCACCCCCCTAAAGCACGCCCACACCTTCCGTTACCGATGAATCCAGATTTATCCTATGAGGAGGAGGGTGGAAGCTCATTGAATCATTGAGAGAAAAGCAAGCAAGCTCCAAAAATAGTCCAAATGCAGGTCTACTTTTGAATGTAAATTAAGAAGAAGACATCCCTTAGAATATTCTTTTAATATCCCTCTAGTCTGTGTTACTGGTGCAACAGTGAGTTTATTATAGTAATCTTTATTATACTGCATGATGTTTTATCCCTAACTTTACATTAAATCATAGACAGATTAAGCTGTTAGGAGCTTTTGGGGCCAGAATGTAATCTTGGGCCCACTTTCAAATTCAGAACGATAATTTAAGATCTTTTCTTCCAAAAACAAAACTTTATTCAGGAACATGTAGCATATAAGCACAATATAAACTATGGCTCTTGAAACTAAATGTTTTACACAAGACACAACCACAAAATCAGCTAAAATGCACCACTCACCTTGATTGTTATTGTATTTTAATGCTGAAAATTGTGTTCAAATGATTATATAAACAAAACCAATTGACATGCAGTGTACATGATGCTTTTAAGGTCCCCTCGTGGTCCGTGGCCCCGGGGCAGTTGATTGTCTCGCCGCCTTACTTTATTTAGCCTTCATGTCTGTTCTTGGACACAGTGTTTGTATTGTCAACATCTTGGAGTGCCTTTGTGCTGCTTCTTCGGCTGTAATGCCCCACTGGTCTTGTCAGGGGTTTTCAACACCACACACACACACACACACACACACACACACACACACACACACACACACACACACACACACACACACACACACACACACACACACACAGATTATTACTGGACAGTCTGTTGCAGTCTTTGCCAAAGATCCTTGGTTTCCACCTGACCTAATCTGTTTTTAAGTGATCCGATGGAGACAGGTGTGGCACATATATACACATGCACACACACACACACACACACACACACACACACACACACACACACACACACACACACACACACACACACCAACGGTCTAATAATTGCAAGACTCACCTCAAGCAACCCAGGCCTTTAAGGTATGCACATGACCCTCAGTCACATGCATTTGCTGACCAATTCTTTCTTTAGATGCCTCTTGGCTGATTTGTGTTTTTTTGTGTGTGTTTCCTCTGATGAATGATCCCTGGTGTCGTGTCTCTGTGGGTATTTCCTGTTATCGGAGTTGTGACATCATATCCGGGGACTATATTTTACATGGGAGAATAATTTCCCACAGACATCTGTTGTGTCCCACAGATAGATAATGCGTGTGTGTGTGTGTATGTGTGTGTGTGTGTGTGTGTGTGTGTGTGTGTGTGTGTGCATCCATCTGCCTTCATGAGAACGCTGCCTGTCCATCTGTCTGTGTGTGGGCTCAAAAATAGTGAATCTTCACTGCCAAAAACTTGTTCTCGCCAACCTTCACTCCTTGAAAAGTGTGTGAGTGTGTGTGTGGTGGAAAAGCGTTGTGTTCTTGAGGATCATGTTTAACTCATGGAATGAATCAGTGTTTTGTGCCTCCAATAGCTGACAAAGCCTCCCATAGAGAGCTGAAGAAAGAGAGAAGGAGCAAGAAACAGGAAAAAATAGCCCGAGCGAGGCGGATTGAGGGAGAGTGTGGAATGTGAGAGGCAATTTGACACAGGAAGTGGGTCCTTCTCACCCTTCTCGAGGACAAAGTCCCCTTACACACACATACAAGCTGGCAGGTAAAAAACACTCCTGGTGTGGAGGAGGTATTTCAGGTGTGTGTGTGTGAAAGGATGGGTGAGGGTCACCTTCCAGTGAATAGAGGAAATGAAAAGGATCTAGGTTCATATCCGAAGCTGCATTCAAAAGTCAGACGTCTGGAAGTGAGTGTGGACAGGAAGAGAGAATAATGATAGCCTTCAGGGAGAAAAACATCTCTCCCCCTCTTTCCTCCCCCCATCTCCTCCCTTTTGGCTATTTATGTGTGTGTATTGGATTTGTATACATGCTGCTCACCCATATCTGAAAGCAATTTCTTATCACATTGGAAGGACCGGCGAGGCAGATGTGCCGAATCTGACTGAAATTAATTTTCCTTGCTATCTGAGAAAGTTTTAGAGTCTGATTCAACTCGGAAAGGAAGGGAATTTCCCATTAGACTGATAACAGCTTGTGGGAACGGAGAAACCTGCCGTCACAATACCTTTTTATTTCTATGTCCTCCCTCTGAGCTGAAAGAACAATGGTAGCTCAGAATTTGCACTAACTAAAAGCACAGATATAAAACTATCAATTTGGGTGAGGATAAAACAGAGGCTGTCGTTATTGGCCCCAAGGGAGCTCAAAAGACCTTGCTGCAGTCTCTGGGAACTTTAACATCTAATGTCAAACTGCATACTGATAATATAGGTGTCACATTTAGGTCTTACAATATTTCTAAGGTCAGACATCTTTTATCTTCTGAGCGTGCTTAGGCATTAATCCATGCTTTTATAGACTTTATTATTGTAATTCATTATATCCCTGCCTCAGCCTTGGCGCTGCAGCTTGTTTGCAGAAGGTTCAAAATGCTCAAGCCTGTCTTCTACTAAAGACAAAGTGCAGGGAGCTCATTACGCCAGTGTTTTGGCTACCAGTGAAGTTTAAAATCCAATGTAATATTTTACTCGTCAACTGTCAGGCACTACACGGTGAAGACATACAGTAATGTAAAGTTCACTGGACATTGAACTCAGTAAAAAAACAAAAACACAAAGTATTTGTTTTCTTCACCCATAAAAGTTTGGAAGGATTTACTTTCTAAATAGTTCAAAGCCTGAGGAGGTAGAACTCATGAAAAAAGAAAAGATTTGAGTGTCGTCCAAAAACCTAATATAAATCAGTGTACTAGAACTTTTTTCTTTCTTCTTTCCTCCCAGATTTATCTTGTGACCATTTAAGGCGTTTTAGCTCCACCTCGACCAGATAAAACAGTAAAATGCTACGTTTACATTGGTGCTTAATAATCAGTCACAGAGGAACTAGAATGGCCAATGCTGCATTCACGTGCTCCTCGGATGGTCCCGTCTCCGATTTTGATGTGTTCATGAGCTTTAAGTCGTAATGTGGAGACAACAAGGAGACTACAGAGATGTGTTGTATTTAACAACACGTTGATAGCTGGTTCCCAGTTGATTTTCCAACTCGAGGGGACGTTTACATGAACTTTCCTAGTCGGGAACTAATTTCACACACAACATGAATGCAGCACAAATGCCCTCTCTCGCAATGTTAACGAGTGTATCCGCCCCGTGATTCAGATACGTGCCAACATTTAAAAGGTTCTTCCTTGGCCCATGCTTCCCTCTTCCACCAATTTCCATGAAAATCCGGCCAGTGGTTTTCCGTAATCCTTCTTACAAACCATCCTCCTTGGTGGAGGTAATTAGTACTTTTACTTGATACCATTTAGCTAAAATGCAAGTATTGCACTTGTAACAAGAAGTATTTTTACATTGCAGTATTGGTGCTGTCACATAAATAAAGGATGTGAATGCTTCTTCAAATACTGGAAAGGTGCCATATAACGAAATGTTGGCTGAGTTACCATATTGTACTTTCTAGTCTGTGTGAATCTTTGTTCACACTGCCAGTCAGTTTAGAAAGTACCTGTTTTCTTCAATCATTTGGCTCCACAACATTGTGCAACACTAAACTTTCCCTGTGGAATGTGTTTGAGTCATCCCACGTATTAGAAAATAATTCAGTTATAGCCTTAATTCATCCAGCTGGAAACTTTGGCTCCTCTTATCACGACCGGTAACAGACCGGTGCAGACACGCTTTGTTAACATGTATGCACCGATGCACATTAACATTAAAGTCCTGATTATCTTACACACACACACACACACACACACACACACACACAGACACACACACACACACACACAGACACACACACGCACACACACACACACACACACACACACACACACACACTCTCGCCGTGCTAGTGTGAATAGTCGCGATGGTGTGCAGCACTTTTGTTGATTCAGTGAGTCAGAGGGAGACGGAGAACACTGGAGGTGTTTTAGGTAGGTCAAAACAGGCTAGAAACACAGCTCGTGTAGATACTAAACACACACACACACAGTCACCCTTGCAGTAATTGGGCAGCACTGTGCAGACATACTCGCATACATATTCTCTGGAGAGGGGGGTTGGATGAATATAGAGAGAAGAGGAGGGAGAGGAGAGGAATGGAAAAAAGGGAGGTGTACAGACCACATGATAATGAGAAGGAGGGAAGGACTGGAGGAAATAAAATGGAGAGAGGTAAGGATGGAAAAAGAGTTAAGGTAATGGCGAGATGGGGATGCTAGATTGCAGTGGGACGACGTGGAAGGGCGAAATAAGAGAGAGAAGGGAAACAGATGAGTGGTCGAGAGAGGATGAAAAAAGAAGGGGTAGAGCCCAGAAGCTGAGGGAGAACGGGACCAGGAGTGGGAGGCAAGACGAGGAGAAGATGGGGGATACTGGGACATGTAGACGGAGAACGGGGGGGGGGGGTTTGAGGGCTGGATGATGGGGATGGAGTGAGGCCAGAAAGATGGGGAATGAGGGATGGAGACAGAGCCAGGATGGAGGGATGTCGAGTGAGAGAGGGAGAAAAGGGTGGGGGAGGGAGGCGTGCGTTGCTCATTCCCAGGAGACCGTGCTCTACCTGCTCTCCGCTGCCGTTGCCATGACAACCACCATGGCTGCCGCTGTCACAGCTTTATCGCCCTTTTCTCCCCGCCCTCCCCTCTTTTTCCTTTTTTTTTTTTCATTCTGTTTCATCTCGTTTTTTTATTGTCACCTCTATTGCTTCTCTCATTCACAGCTTTTGTCTCATTCTCTATTTTCTCACTCCTCTCCTTTCCATCTTACTTTTGCTTTCTGTCTCTTTATGCTTCTTTCTTTCTTTCTCTTTCATCTTCTCTTCTCCGTCTGTTCCACTACAATAAAGACAAAAATATAGAAGTGGAGAGACTGCACTTGTGTTTCACTTTTACAGCAGTATGTGTGTGTGTGTGTGTGTGTGTGTGTGTGTGTGTGTGTATGTGTGTGTGTGTGTTTGTGTGTGTTTGTGCTATTACAGGACTCTAAATTAGAGAGCATAAACGCAGTACCGGCTCCCAAAACCACAAAGCATTCTGGGATTTCTGTGTTTCAGAGCTTTTGCTATAAATGAAAACCTCAAAAACAGGGCGCCTCCTTCCCACTAACGAACCTGTGTGTGTGTGTGTGTGTGTGTGTGTGTTTGACAGAGTGAGAATCACAGATGCCGACCATTGACGTTGCTATAATGGTATCATTTTCCATTCATTTTATTCATGTGTGTATTTGTATCTCTTTGGTATGACTCTCGTTCCTCACACGTTTCTGTAAAGGGAATTAGGCTAACGAAGGGCCGGATGGGCTGGGTCCTGCAGAGCTGAAACCCAATGGGGTCCAATGGGACTGCTGGAATGTGTATTTCCTGGCAGGCGACTGATAAGAGTGGACTCAGGCCGTGATAAGGCCGACCTTCGCACTCCCGATCGGACCCTCAGTGTTGTCGCTGTGAGGCACGCAATCCCCTCCATGTCCCTCTCCATCTGTTGGCCTGTTTGTTTGTTGATGGTCATTTTGGCAGCAACTTCACATTTACTTTTCTCACCTAAACGTTTTGCTAAACCTTTTGAATGAATAGTGCAGTTGTCCAGTTGAATGTGGAAACTTTTGTTTAGTTGATTAGCTGGTCAACAGAACATTAATCATGTTCATTCATGGTTCTTGGAGTAAGTGCTTTGACGAAAGTCCACAAGCTTCTTCTGGAGCATTCAGCCGTATCAAATTGTCTTCATCAGCAGAGAGAGTTTTCCTAGTTGTCATGGAGATGGATCTGCAATGATTAGTCATTTAATTAGTCGACTGACAGAAAATTAATCTTCTTTGGTTTCCAAGTTTTTCCAAAGTAATTTTTAAAGAGACAATGCTAAACATTCTCTGGTTCATACTTCTAAAACATGTGAATAGTTATTGTTTTTCTTTCTCTTCGTTGAAATCAAAGTGTTAAACTGACAAAACAAGTCATTTCTTACAGACACTTCTTGAAATAAACATTTAATATAGATAATCATCAGATTAATTATTAGTTGCAGCTCTAGATTGTTTTGTCAAAGACTATGAATTACAAACAATCATCATAATCGACTAATTGTTGAACACATTTATAAAAAAGAGAAAGAAAAGCTAAGATTTGAAGTACCCTGGTGGAAGACCTTTAAGGCACCTCGCATCACAATCACAGTGTGCCCAGTTTGATTTCTTGTTTTGAGTGTCATTCCCCATCCCTCTCCTCTCATTTGCTGTCATCACTAGTATAAAATGGCCAAAATAAAAAGATCCAAACATTCTCTGCTTCCAGCCTATTTATGATTTACAGTTTTTTTCTGATTTATATCTTTTTAAATCGTCGCTCTGGGAACTTGTGATGGCTATTTTTCACACTTTATAGACTAATCATCCATGGACACTTGACAGGTATCGATTTGTCCATAAAATAATATTGTTTATGATCAACTGTGCCTTTGATAACAAATGATAAAACCTTGGAACAAGGTTGTAGCTTACGCTCCAGTTGTCTACTAATGACACCAAGTCTTTTCTGCTTTCAAAGCTCTCTTCAAGGGACTTGTTTCCTTGGCTGCATGTCATTGGTAGAGAGACATGTTTGACTGCCTTTGGCTGGAAATGCTATCACTGTTCCTCTGGGAGCCCATCTTTGAAAATGTCCACTATGGCCACTGAGTCAAGCTAAGTTAGTTTGCACTTAATGGTGGTAGAGAGTGCTTGTAAATGAAGACACAGTGGAAGATGGAGAGTGCGTCGTCCCGGGGGATTGTCTCTGAGGTCCTGCAGGAAGAGGTAAAGATTAAATAAATGGGAACAACGTCAAGCCAAATTTAAATGGAAGATATTTTATATACGTGAACATTTGAATGGCTTGTTGTACGGTGATACATTCGTGAAAGTACTTCACAGCTCTAATGTCTCATGGGGTGTTGGTGACACCTGAAGAAGAAAAGTACAATGAATCACAGTTAGATTTTTTAAGATGCATCCATGCACATGAGTGGATATATACATGTTTTGTCATCCAATTTGTCATCTCTTCATTTTGTCTTGTCTTTGATCTGTCAGCGTCACAGTTTCTATTTTCAAACACGATCTCCGTGTCATCTTTTTCTCTGACAACAAAGAGATTTCGTCAGTTTTGATTTACAGATATCCATTTCTGATGCTTGTGTTTCATCAAGGCAGATATAATTAATATGTTTTCTTTCCTGCGATTAAGTTGGTTTTATTTATAGGCATTTCATTAAGATTCACACTTTGGCAGAGATCTACTTGTTTGCATACTGACGTGTACAACATATATGTGTGTGTGTGTGTGTGTGTGTGTGTGTGTGTGTGTGTGTGTGTGTGTGTGTGTGTGTGTGTGTGTGTGTGTGTGTGTGTGTGTGTGTGTGTGTGTGTGCTTAAGTGGTCACTGGTTGCTTACTTGGTTATAGGATGGACACAGGAAGTGAGTATTTATAGATCCGGCCTTCATGCTTTAAATCAGGAGGGGGCTTCCTGAGTGGTGCACAGAGGGGGAATTTTATATAGGTGTGGGTTTTTACATGTGTGTGTTTACATGTGTGTAACAGAGGCAGAGGAGGCGATGGAGGAGAACAGGGAGGCCGCTTGTGCGAAAGAGAGCGAGAAACACTGTGTGCGAAAGGCATGTGACTGTGTATGTGTGCGTTTAAATTATTTAGCCCAACGTCCCAACAGAGGAGTGAACGAGGTCAGGAGCTCATTGCTGCAACGTTTTTCCTCTCTCCATCAATCCATCTCTACACCCACCAGCCCTCTTCCTCTTCCTCCTCCTCCTCCTCCTCCTCTTCTTGCTCCGTCGCTGCAGAGCTCCGCTTTTATTCTGCCTGTCTTAATAAACAGGAACTTAGTAACAAAAGGCTTCCCACATGTTAGTCATGTCCCCTCAATTATGGGCAAGTCATGAGGGGAAGAACATCGATCCAATTAAATGCAGACACTGAAACCCGCTGTGTGTATGTGTGTGTACGAGTATGTTTGTGTGTGTGTGTGTTTGCGCTTCTGTGGACTCTCTCAAGTAAACCTTTGAACCCCCATGCTTTAAAGGACTCTTTCAAAGACGTTTGCAGTTTGAATGATCCATCGAAGCTAATGAGCTGTGTGTGTGTGTGTGTGTGTGTGTGTGTGTGTGTGTGTGTGTGTGTGTGTGTGTGTGTGTGTGTGTGTGTGTGTGTGTGCGTGCGTGTGTGTGTGTGTGGGTGTGGTTAGGAGGGTAGGGATTCTGTAATATTGCTTGGTGGTTTCAGCAGCTTCTCTTTCCCATAGGGTCTTTTTATAAATGACACCACACACAAACACACACACACACACACACACACACACACACACACACACACACACACACACACACACACACACACACAGACACACACACACACACACACACACACACACACACACACACACACACACACTTTTGCGGCGGCAGGTGATTCCTTCTTAATCTTTAATTCCAACAGTTGTGGATTAGCCCTAATCTTAGCCAGCAGAGACCCAGGGCTGAAAGGCTGACTGACACTGAGTGTGTGTGTGTCCTCAGGTGTATTGTTTATTAAGCCCTATATGTGACATGATAATTGTTCCCCGTGTTGCACTGTGTGGGGTGTCTGTCTGCCAGGACATGATATGACTGAGGCAGATACACAGGACAGATTGACAGGTCACACAACACTGAAACATTAGAGACAGCAGCAGCAGCAGGAGGAGGAGGAGCAGGTGCTGATGGAGGAAAGGCACGACTTCTTTTGACATTAATTCCTTTTCTGACATTCTCAATCAACCCAAATGTTAGTTGCAGTTGTATTTAGTTTGGTTACAGTTTAAATTTAGGGCGGCGACTAACGATTATTTTCATAATTGATTAACCTGCTAATTATTTTCTTGATGAAGGTTTTAATCGAAAGCGATAAAAAATGCCCATTACAGTTTCCCAGAGTCCCAGATGATGTCATCATATGTCTTGTTTTGTCATCCTCAGCTTGTATTGATGTTAAGAGAAGGGAAAGTAGCAATTTCTTTCATTTGAGAAGCTGAGTTTAGGTTCCAACCAAACTCTTTATTTAATACCTTACTTTTTTCATTCAACACAAGAAGCTCAAATGTAAATTATTGTCTAAAGCTGAATAAAATACAGTTGGGCTCATTACTATTTCTGAGAGTCCAAGGACTTCAGATTGCTTGTTTTGTCCGACTTTGCTTTGTGTTGTCTGTTTGAAGACGGAAACAAGGATGAAACAAGAAAATGTTTGGCATTTTTGCGTGATAAATAATTGAAATGATTAATCGATTATCAAAATAGTTGTCGCTTAATTTTTCTGTTGTTTGTTTCAGGACTAAAATACAGTCTAACATAAGCTTGAATATGATTTCAGTCGTTACCAAAAAAGTACAGCGGTTCAATGAGCGGGCCTCGTTGCGAGATGATTAAAAAGATTGAAAAGAAAAGAAGAAAATGCATTTCTGCTTAACAAAATTGGGTTAATATATCCTGACTCTTATCCTGTGAGATCAGAGCAGTTTTTCCTCTCTCCTTCTGTACTCGCTGCTACAGACGAATTTCCATCAGTACCAAAATAGTATTGAGGTTCTGGCGTCATGGTAGCCTAGTGGTCAGGAGGAATACCATAGCCTATGATTAAAAGTGCCCCCAGTTTGATTCTTTTTTGTTGTTGTTGCACGTCATTCCCCCTTTCTACCTTCTCATTTCCTGTAATCCCCAGTATTCACATTCAATACTAAACTTAATCGTGCCAAGAAATTTGCTTAGTAATCACTGAGCATAAATTGTATCTTTACACCTCACAGCTCTTGGGAAATGTCCCCTCCGAAAAATAAACAAAGCAGAAAAGGTGTGTCGACAGATTTGAAAGTGATTAGATATTGTGTGAAGATGAAGGGAGAGGAGATTTGAAGAGAATGACGGGGGGAATAAGGTCAGAGGCAATCACAGACCGAGTGATATTAAAGGAGGGGTGGAGGCTAAAGTGTAGCAGAGGAATAGAAAAAAAAAGAGAAACAGATTGGATTGAAGAACGAAATGCAGCAGACGTGTGGAGGAAAGGAGGGGGTGTCGAGACATAATAGAATTTGTTAAATATGTAAAAGTGCTAAAAGGATATGAGTGGCTCATCAGAAAAATAGTGTGAGATGAATGAGGAGGGATTGGCTTTAGGTAAAGTGAAATGATAAAAGAGCAGAGGAGCTGACGAGGAAGAAAAAAGAGAAAATGAAAGGGAGATGGACGGGGTGGATTGGTGTCCCGGTAGAAGCAAAGAGAGAGAGAGAGACTGGTGGTTGAGGCAGGCCTGTAAAGAGCTTAGAGCAGCTGAGACGGATTGAATGGAGGGAACAACCTGGACAGGATTATAGCAAGACAGAAGAGAGAGGAGGGCTGTAAGAGCAAGATCGTATCATAACCCATATATCTTCCTGTCCTCCAGTTACACGTTTCCCCTGGTTTACTCCGACACTGACCACTTTCGCCACTCACAAGCTCCACAATCCCACTTTAATTAAAGTGCACAGTATCAAGGAATTAATGATCACCAATTGTTATACCAAACACTCTGAAGCTAATCTATGTGTTAGTTAGACAATCATTCTCCAGCCATTAGTTTCTTAAATCCACCTTAATTAATTAGTCAGTGAGTAATGTTGCCTACTGAGGGATGAAGCTTTAACCGTACTGCTAAAAAACAATCAGAGATGGATGAACACGCTCGCACCTGAAGCTTGGTATAATATTTATCTTTCAGATAAGGTGATTTAACAGAAGCTGAAGGAAGATAACACTGTCTGAGTGGCAACAAGGAACTCCTGCTCTACACATTTTACCCATTAATCCTCATTATCTACTTGCTTACACCTACCTGCGTCATGCATTTGTTAAACTGACAATTTGTGGTTTGAGGGGGCGTTATGTGTTGGAGTTATTTATTGATGAACCACAGTTTTTCCCAGTGCTACAGCAGGGGTTGGCAGATATGGGCTGTAGATTTGTCTCCTAACAGGCGTGACTTTACTTGTTCACCAAGAAAGCATTTTTCCCAAAATGTTAAACTATTCCTTTTTAAATGTGACTCCTCATTATTAGTTGCTTCAAGAGTGATTCTCCATTTCCTGCTCAAAGTGTTTCATTTGAACATTTTAAGAGGCTTAAAGATCAACAATGATCTAATATCTACAAGAAAATAGCAAAACATTAAAGAAGGTTTCGGATTAATAAACCTAATTTTGAGTCTTTTCTTGTTAAACTTCTTGGTGGGTCATGCGGCCTTATACAATCAAATATCAGATGATGCAGACTATAAAATAACATCTGCAGAGACAACACATTCATTGAAACAAATCTGGACAAAAGCAAATGGCTCATTTCCTTACTGGTTTATAATGTTGGCTCATGATTTGTTGAAGTCTTCTGACACTGATTTGTTAGAGTTAATCAGTATCTCATGATAAACATCTGATTAGTTCACAAGCATTCAGTCTGTGAGGCCCATTAAGACGGAGACCATATGGTGCTCCCTCCTTCTCCGCCGCCAGATCACACGACCTGCATAATTAGAGTTCAATATCAAGAGACGTTATGATACATGAAGCTATCAACCGACTCTCAGACTTTGCTGACAGTCCCTTGGCCTACTGTCATTGGCATTTTCAGTTAGCTGCCAGTTCGTGAAAGTCACTCAACCAATAGAGAGGAGCCAAGAGAGCACAGCAAGGTCAGCTGCTCGTCCCTGGAGCAGCAATTTGTTTACCTCCTGTGTGTGTGTGTGTGTGTGTGTGTGTGTGTGTGTGTGTGTGTGTGTGTGTGTGTGTGTGTGTGTGTGTGTGTGTGTGTGTGTGTGTGTGTGTGTGTGTGTGCGTGCGTGTGAGAAAAACAGAGGTATGGCATGATAATAATATGCATCATGCCCTCTGCACACACACTCGCAAAGGTGCATCTTTCCATTCCAGATTGAATTACACAGGGCTGATTGGATTTTTCTCCTCTGCATCAAAGACAAAAACACTCCTCTTTCATTCTCCACCCACCTCTGCCTCTGGGTCCATCCATCCCATCATCACTCCTTGCTTTTTCCTCTCAAGTATTCTCAATTTACACCCTTTCCTCTCTAACCTCTGCCTTTTGTGCATCTCCTTCTCCTGGCTTGGGGTCTGTGAAGTCGCATGACTGTCATTAGCCTGATTACACAAGCTGTAATTATATGATGCTGCCTTGTGATTCACATCACTGTATATCGGCAGAAATGTGATTCCCATCATGGTCTGATTTCCGTGTGTGTGTGTGTATGTGTGTGTTTTAAGGTTTTCGATTTGGGACTGAGAAGAGACCATTGATAACCGTTTCCGAGTGTACTCTGAGTGCCCCTCTCTCTCTCTCGCTCTCTGGTACACAAAGGCATCATGGTCCGCAGGGCGCTCTCTCTCACACGCAGTCACATTTCTAAGCCCCTTTTGAAAAGTTCCTTAGAAACACGAGAAAAGTTCCAGCCACAGGCGCCACGCCCTCCCACTGGCCCTGCAGAAATAGGCCCATTGAGCCAGCCTGTAATCACACACAAACACATACACACACACACACACACACACACACACACACACACACACACACACACACACACACACGCACATGCACACGTACACGTATAAATCGGCATTCAGCCTCACCCCTCTCCCTCTCCGGCACTTCATAGAAGCAGCCACAAAAACACAGTTATTGACCCACCAGCCAACCAGAAGCATTCACTGCTCACTGCAACATTTCTCCAACCAAACATCAATACACACACACACACACACACACACACACACACACACACACACACACACACACACACACACACACACACACACACACACTGGAATTCCCTTAACAACATGGACACATAAGCACAGTGCAGTGTGGGAGCAGCAGTTGTGTCAGAATCTCAAGGCATTTTTGGCAGCAGTACAGTGACAAACACACACACACACACACACACACACACACACACACACACACACACACACACACACACACACACACACACACACACATTCACTCGGAGATGCATGTTTTATAAGGCCATATATAATGGAGGAGGATTCCATGCAGAAAGGCCTAGTGTGTGTGTGTGTGTGTGTGTGTGTGTGTGTGTGTGTGTGTGTGCGGTCTTTAATCCTGTTGGATTGTCAGATTAGTGTAACAGCTGGGTCCTACATACAGATATACATCTCTCTGCCTCTCTGTCTCTGTATCACCACTCCTTCCACTGTACTGCTCCCCTATACTTGACCCTGTGTGTGCGTGTGCGTGTGTGTGCGTGTGTGTGTGTGCGCGCATTACAAGGTTTCGGGCCAGCTGATGTGTCACTACACAGTCATGTGACCTCTTTGAAGTTTCAGTGTCAGCTACTCGTTTTGTCAGTGATACTGAGACATTACAGGTTAAACACACTCTGTCACCGACGGGCAAAGTAATAATTTATCGTCTATCTGACGTTTATTTGACGTTATCTGTGGTTACCGTGGTGATGGCAAGTGCAGTTTAATACTACAGCAAACACTCCTTGAGCTCAGGAATACAACAGAAGAGCAGCTGGTGTTTCTATTTACAGTGCAGCCAAACAAACTCAGGTTATCTTAATAAAGAAGTCAGTCAAAATCATCGCGATCTGATTTCATTGTGGCAAAACTATCCCCCAAATAACGCTTTTATGACGAACATTCACAATCTGCCCTAACCTTAGTAACCAATACGTTGCGTTTCCTGCGACTCCTTCACAATAAAGCCACCCTGTGTTTCGCCACATTCAATGTGGAGCAGCAGCTGCAGGAAGTGTTCGGTTTGCATTAGCTGTAACCTAATGCAGCTTTGATATGACTGCAGGAAAATGAGGCTGATATTAATGAGATGAGATTACATAACACTGGTTTACATGCAAGCATTGTTTCCAGCAGATACCTAGTGCTTAGGTTGGCAATTTGAATCCCGCGTGGAAATGGCAGACTCCACGATATTGTTGGCAGGAGGTAAAAAAGGCTGCTTGTGAACGATATTAGCGATCACATTGCTAGAGAGGACAGATTCTCTACATAATCAATGAAGGGAAACCAGATTCTATTCTATTTGTCAAGTGATTTATTTAACTTGAACCTCGGTTTCTCAATTTTAAGATGCATCATGACCTCTATAATCAATTTCTATAAAAGAAGGAGGGCAGGCAGCCTTCCACCTGATGAGGATTAATTGTGTAGTTAACAATGAAGCAAATGCAAAAGCCTTTTTACTGATTTGAATTGATGAAGCTGGTACTGAGCATTGTCATGAATGGATTTGGGTCTATTGATTTGTAACAGATATATGAGATAAATATTAAAAGTCTTTCTGCATGAAAATGGACTTAAATTGCCCTTCAGTGATCCAGATGAATGATTCTGTTCTATCCCTGCAGCTCTCTGACCAAGCCATTCACTGTACCATATACCGTATTTAGCAAGTGCGTGACTTTCCATAAGGGCATTCATCACTTAGATCATCTTTGTCCTTATAACTTAGTGGAGAAAGATAATATTCGTGCTTGGATGCTTTTCAGCTTTAATTTGGTGCTGCACTGAGACTGAGAGTGAGCTGGAATAACAAACCAGAGTCAATGTAACGCCATCCTCCCACAGGTTTTGAACTGAGAATTAATACAGCCAACGTGGCTGCGATTTGGATCAGCCACGGTAGCGGTATTGGGAATTTGATCGGCATAAAAGACTTGGGTGGAGAAAAAGTGTTTCACTCATTTCCTGGCTGCTGTACATGAGCTTGTTTACAAGTTTGCTCTGTGGTTCACATTCATTGGTCACAGGGAGCACTCATGTGTGAAATACTGAGACAAACATTCTGGAAAAGAGCAGAAATGTGTTTGGCAGGGAACTAAATCAATGTTTTCTACCTTCCCACGTGGTATTACTTACAACAGCATGTTTACAATAACCTTTTTTCTGTTGAATAGCAGTTTTAGATTGTTTAAAAATAACATAAGCAGCAAATTAGTCTAAACACTGATATCTAATGTACTTTTTTGAATTAATCCCCATGTAGTCCTATTTAATCCAAGACACCCATAACCACTTCTCATCTTTTAAACAGCGAATCAGTGTTAAATTGCTCTGCGGGTTCCTTTTTGCAAACACAAAGTGATGCCTGCTTATGACCCCCTGCTGCAGCTGTTACTGCAGAGAATCTCTTGACACTGAATGATAATTTAACTTAAGAATCTGGAGATATTTTACTAGGCTTACTGCTGACAAACGAGGCCCAGGGGGCTGAAACTTATTTCACAGGAGGAGACATCCATCACAGACATTAAAACTATGACAGTAGAATGTATTAGAAATAGAGTAGGAAAATCATTCTGATGGATGCTAAATGGTTTTGACCCACAGTATATGTGTATATATATATATATATATATATATATATATATATATATATATATATATGTATTTCTGTTAAAATGTGCGTTACGTTTGGATGGAGACTTTGCTAGTGTTAGTCTATTGTGGCAGGAAGGTTTGGAGAGGTTTGAGACAGCTTCTCTTCATCTCAGGTATGAACAAAACAACTTTAACCTGCAAAATACAACAGAAAGAAATGCGAAACCTTCTACCATGTGCAGGGGTGCTCTAGTAAGAATTGTATGTGTCTGTACCCAGGGGCTATTTGGCTCACTATCTGTCCATGAATAAAGGTATATATAAGTCCCAGATAGACTCAGACAGGTTATATTTGACCCCCTTGGCTGTAGCATGCAGGTGTTAGCTGTTTTAAGGTTCAAAGGAGGGCACCTGACGTAACTGTTATAAGATACTGTCCTGACATCTGACCGTGTCTGTGTGTGTGTGTGTGTGTGTGTGTGTGTGTGTGTGTGTGTGTGTGTGTGTGTGTGTGTGCGTGCTATAAGGTGTCAGCGAGTGTGTGAGCAGTCTGACTGTGCAGAGGCTTTCTGTGCTAATCTCTGCTGAAGGTGGCAGGTGTCTTAACCAGGCCATCACCTGGTAACAGACAGACACACACACACACACACACACACACACACACACACACACACACACACACTGCCCTCTATCTCTCTCACATCTCCCTGTCTGACTGTTAGCGTCCAGGCTGGCTGCCATCCAACCTGCCCAGCTGGTAGGAGACGAAGAGCAGGACGGAGCGTGAGCCGAGGTAGAAAAGCTAAAGATGGAGGGAGATTAGAGGTCACTACTGACAGGTCTGGGGATCCACTCTGGAAAGAAAGATGGGTGTGGAACAATACCAACAGTAAAGCAGGCTGCAGTTTTTTCCTGTAAGTGTGCGAGTAGTCGGAGGGCATGTGCCAAGCAGTCTGTTAAAGAGATATCAACAGTCTACCTCTGTCAGCGAGCAGCATGGCTCAAACTCTCCACCTCTTATCAGTGTAGGTCTGCTCTGGAGAGGAGCAGACACAGAGACGGCCGTGAATCAGCAGCTGCTTTATGAAGCGTGGGCACTCCACCTACAGTGAATTAAACTTCAGGGAGGTTTACACATGTGGTCCATAAAGATCACTTTACCTCATTTCAGGGCTGATTTGGGTCTCAAAAATTCTGCCAGATGATTATTGTTTTTTTGCCAGAACTGTCATCATTGGTTCAAGTGCACGGTTGACACGTTTGATATCCAGAACTTTAGTTCAGTCAGGACACCCACACCAAAGTTAAAGCCATTCATTGCAACAATATTACACGTTTAGTTTTGGGATGTGGCTCTGTTTATGTGATGGTGCAAATATGAGCAAGCTCGACACAGACAGAGCCTGAAATACAAACCATGAATGAACAAGATTACTCATCAAAAATAAATAATATATATATATATATTTAGTTTTTTTAAGAACGACTGTGCAACCTGTGACACAGCTTCATTTTGTGGGGTTATAAAACAAACAAAAAACACTGTTCTAGTCAGTGATGTAATGTCAAAACATACAGAGGTTAACTCTCTGCATGGGCAGGACTCCGGCATGCTGAGATTTAGATTGTTATCAACCTCTTTTTGCCAAAATATCTGTAATGCCACTTGAGAAAAATATAGAAGTTGATGTTTTTCCTTCCTAGATGGACAGTGTGGTGGGAAAAATGGACATGGAAGTTGCATTGAATGACCTCAAAGTTTTTCATTGTATTTCTGTATTCCTCCTTCAACACTGTGGATGCAGTAAATGGAGGGCCGGCTAGAGGAGTGGGACTCACAGATGGTGCCAAAAAGCAGAGGGAGTATTCAAATGATTCTTCACAGCTTTACAGCTCAGAGATGCTGCAGCAGTTGAGAACATTCACTCTGATAAAATCTCACATATTAAAAAGTGCAATTAACGATTATTTCTCCAAGGCAGCGTTGCGTGTACTGTAACAGGAGCTTAAAATGTGTGTGTGTGTGTGTGTGTGTGTGTGTGTGTGTGTGTGTGTGTGTGTGTGCCAGGCATTGTGCAGCAGCAGTAACAACCTCTCGGGTTACTGAGGAATGCATTTGAAGTCAATCACAATGAAGCTCTCTATCTTCCCAGCTAGCCCTGAAGGGGATATCTGAACTGAACCAAACCAAAAAATCAACCCAAAGAAAAATCGTTTGGTCACACATGTCTACCTCTAACACTGTGTGTGCGTGTGTGTGTGTGTGTGTGTGTGTGTGTGTGTGTGTGTGTGAAACCTGATTTGGTGATTAGTGTGTCTATATAACTACCTCTGTCTCCTATTGTTATCTGACTTCCTGCATCTTAGTGTGTCAGCTGAGCTGCATATGCCCATTGTTTCTTCAAAACATACCGTGGGCTTTTATTCTCCCACACTCAGGCTGGTAATCATCATATAACCTTCACACACACACACGCACACACACACACACACACACACACCTTCTCATCGTCGGGTTGCTGCAGTGTTACCACCTTAATTTCACACACTCAAACCCTTATAATCTTGCATTTCTTTCATGCTGATTCTAAATTAAAATCTGGAACAATTCAGCTCCTGAGGAATGTTAATATCTGTGAAACCGTGCCGTTGTCAGCTCAGATATAAAATCCAGCTTCTTGTAGCTGTAAAATGAGCTGACACACACACACACACACACACACACACACACACACACACACACACACACACACACACACACACACACACACACACACAGACAGAGCGGCTATAGTGGACAGGATCAAATATATAGAGCAAAGCCTGATGTCAGCTTTAAATCAGGTTTCTACCTGAGTCACTGCAAATGTTGCAACACCCCTCAGAGGACGCACCTATGTTCGCTTTGTCAGAACATGACATTACCCCAACAAGCTCAGATTCTTTTTCGGCTTCTGTCCTTTTTCCCCCATCTCCTTTTACAAAAGTATACATAATTATATATCCCAACGCTCCCAGATTGTTTAAAATGACTCCAACTGGCACCGCACGTCTTACAATGGCTGTGCTTCATACGCTGCCAAGAACCAGGATTGCATTCAATCCGCAGATCCAGTGGAATATGGCTGTCATCTTACAGTTTCCTTTTATAAGGAATTGGAACAAAATGCAGTAGTGGAGGGAAATTGAGGGCAAGATACAGACGGTTTTGGCCCCGGGTTATGAGTGTGGTACGGGAGAGCTCGTTGTGTCTCGTTGTGGTTAGTTAGCTATGTGGCGCAGGCAGAAAGTACAGCTGTTTATAGCTCCCGAAACAGAGGCAAAATGCAGAGCTGGCCATATTCGACTCCCCCAAAATCACATAAAAAAACACACACGCACACATACCCACACAGATCGGTCTGAGGGGCATTTGTGTGTGCATGTACACACGCACCACAACCGAAACCCTGTGATTATATCCACAGACACATGCACACAAATGCTGTAATTACATACAGTGACGCACTACTGCCCACCATACCATGAATTCACACGTATAATATTGTCTCATAAATTAAACATGTCGAGACACAGAGGGTGATTACATATTACTGTTAAAGGTTAGGATAAATATAGATGATGCACATTTGATCACAGAAAATGGGCCAACAGTAGACTAGCCTCTGCAGCTACAGTATGTAGAGTATGTGGAGGGTTTTGTGTGTATAGGGGACTAAAGGGGCCCCTGGGCAGGGCTCTGGTGCCACCCTGGGGATTGGGGTGTGTGTTTATTGAAGTATGTGTGTGTGTTTTTTGGGGTCACGCCTAACTTACGGGGGCTAGCCTTGAGATAAGAAACAGGAGTTTAAGATGAAAGGAAAATGGGGCGAGGAACGGGGATATACTGAGAGTTTGTGGATCCAGAGGGGGGAGACGGAGGGAGGCATGGAGGGAGGGAGGGACAGATAGAGAGGGGGGAGCTGAAGAAGCACACTGTTTTGATGTTAGTTTTTAGGGTTGTTTATTCGACATTACATAACACCTTTGCTTATGTTGCCAGAGCTGTGTGTGTGTGTGTGTGTGTGTGTGTGTGTGTGTGTGTGTGTGTGTGTGTGTGTGTGTGTGTGTGATTCTCACTGGGAGATGGAAATTTCTGTAGAAGGCAAAGGTTGCCCATAGCAACAGCCCTCATTGTAAAACTGATCCTTGGAATACAAAACACACACACACACACACACATACACACACATACACACACACACACACACACACACACACACACACACACACACACACACACACACACACACACACACACTGAAATGTCTTTTCAGTACTTTTTGGGCACTTTCTGGGTTCGAGGTCACCAGGCCTTCTCACACAAACTGGCCCACTCTTTCACACACACGTTTACACTTGAAGCGTGACACACACACACACACTCTCATCCTTCCGCTTTGTGAAGCCCATATCCGCAGTGTGTCGAGGCTCCAAACAACTATAAGTCAATTTCATTTTCAGGAGGTACATATAGCGTTTCAACTCCACCTCATGCTGAGATGTGATGGATTGAGATGCTCGGGTTTCTAGATTCCATTATGTTTTTATTGGCTTTTAAAGGCATCAGGTTTCCTCTGTCTGGAGCCGGGGAGGAGCCTCTGCTTATGTATGTATGTGTGTGTCTGTGTGTGTGTCTGTGTGTACAATTAGCATCACACAGGCTAGCAAAGAAACAGCTCTATACGGCCTCAGGATGGGCTTAAGATTGTTGAGGAGATAAGTTTGTTTTGGCCACATTTTCAGCAGGACAGCAGACTGTTTTCCAATACCTGGAGCAAAACTCAGCCCTTTGTTCTTAAGATCGCAACATTGTACTACTTAGCTGAATCTAGGCTCAATATGCAAAGATCGAAGAAGTATTAAGCTCCTTTACTCAAATAAAGTAGTAATACCACACTATAAAAAATACATTATAATCAATCAAGTGTCTTTAACAACAGGCTACTTGTAGGACTATTTAATAAGGGGTTGTTCGTAGTGATAAAATATCAAAATAAAGTTATTATTACTAATGCTATGGTGTATAAAGTTAAGCATTGTCAAAACTGGCAGAAGTGGGGATAATTTGAAACATGTCTTGAACAGTGAAGTATATGTACTGTAGTATGAAATATATCTTTGCTCTGCAGTACGGGCGGTGTCTCTTAAGTGCATGCATTTGATAGCAGCCGTTAGTTGACCCTATGTGATGGGTGAGTGCTAAAGTGTGTGTTTAAGCATCACAGGGATGTGGGATTGAGGTCAAGAGAAAGAGAGAGAGAGAGAGAGAGATGAAAGAGATGAAAGAAGAGAGAGGAGGGATCAGCCTCAAAGTGACCGGAGACTGAGGTCACTCATTTCAGAGGTTCAACCCCGAACGATCCACGACTAATCTCTCTTACCTGACCCTGACAGAGGTTGTGCTTTTCCCTCACAATTACATGAAATAGGCCTGGATTAAGGTGCAGTGATGAGCAGGGAAGATGCTGTGAGATGATCCATGAGATACATTTGCAGTCAGAGAGCAGAGTACAGCTGTAACTCTCAAATGTACTACAGTTGTTCAAAAGAGGCGGTGATTCTATCCCGTTCAAAGTTGAAAATGGTACTGAAATTATTTACCAACAAAAATATTGATTATAGATTATTGAAGTCATTTTAACAGCTTATCAAACATGAGGATTTGCTGCTTTTATCTCAGTAATTTGAACATCTTGGGTTTTGTTCATTTGGCCAGACAACAAGCAATTTTAAGATGTAGCATTGTACTATTAAACTCGTTGTACGTTATGTTAAGCACTAATAAGCAACTGTTATCATTCTATCGTGCTTAACTAAGATGGTGAACATTATACCTGCTCAAAATCACCAGGTTAGCATTACCATTGTGAGTATGTTAGCATGCTACAGTTAGCATTTAGCTCAAAGCCCTGCTGTGTACATCCTCACAGAGCTAGCACGCAGCTGCTAGCATGGTTGTAGACGTTTAGTTCACTGTTTTCTGACATTTTATAAATAAAATATTTAGTGCTTAAACAATTAGTTGATCGTTTATCAAGCAAATAAAGCTAACGTTCTCTTGTTGAAGCTGGTCAAATGTGAGGATTTGAGGCTTTTATCTGTTGTAAACTGAATATCTTTGGGATTTTATGATGTTGATCGGACAAAATAAGACTTTTGAATACGTCACCTGTGGCTTTGTGAATGTGAAATGGGCATTTTTCACTATTTTAAAAAACATTTTAGAGTCTAACATTTGATAAATCAAAGAGAAAATTGTAAGTAGCAGCTTTAGTTCAAAAGCTAACTGCTGCTCTGTATTCTTCTACTTTACAGGCTGAGCATCACTTATAACTGACACGTAAGCAGAGACTGAATGAAACCCCTCTCTCTTTAAAGGCTTTGATGTTGCTCTGCCAAAATCCCAGTTTTAGATCAACTCATTAACTATGCTCCTCCATGGAGCCACAGTCAGACAGATGTTAGCCTGTCCACCACGAAGCTGCCTGTGTGTGTGTGTGTGTCTGTGTGCATGTAATCTACCAAAGTGGTTTCTCTATTGAAATGTAATGACAGACATGATGAATAACTCTAATCTGTATATTCTCTATGTCTCTCACAGGGACAGACTTGGTCGCCGTCTCTCGATGACGAAGGCTCGACGAGAGACGAGTTCTACGATGATGAGGATCTCTACTCAGGCTCAGGCTCAGGCTGTAAGTGTGTGTGTGTGTGTGTGTGTGTGTGTGCGTGTGTGTGTGTCTCACGCCCTGGTTTTTTTAACTCGACAGCTGCTTGGTTTCAATCCGCTGACCCTGAAGACCCCGCCCCCCCTCTGTGTCCTCGAGTTATGGTCACTCGCCAGACTCACATGCAGGGAGTCCACGCACACACAATCACACCATAAAAACACGCCATTTGGCCGACACACAGGTTTTGGTACAGATATATTGCACCTTTAAACAGAGACACACCCTTGCAAACTAAAAGCAACCCGGACTCCAATCCCCCATGTGTTACTTGCTCTAATCAGATTACAGTCCAAACAGATTAGGCAGTTGTGTGCACCTATCTGCGAGCGTGTCTGTGTTTGAGTGAGCTGGCTGTCTGCGTGTGCAGGAATTACCTACTTAAAGTTAATCATTTTGGTGTAATTCAGTCTGATTTTGTGATCTTGCTGTTGAAGTTTGAGCATGGCTCTCCTTTATTAAGCATGACTCATTGAGGGCTGCGCTTGGTTCAGGCACTGCGCTAATAGCGAGAGCGCTGAAAATAAATTACAATTCAGAGCAGGAGAGTGCAGCAGAAGCACCCTCTGTGTTTGAAACAGCAGCCCGGCAAATTGCTTTATCTCAAACTGTGATACAGAACCGTCTTATTCAAAAGGAAAAGCTCATTTACAACAGACGGATGTGCATTTTGCACTGCTGTGTTAGAATATGGCATTTTGAGGCGTCTGATAAGTTTAACAGAAGCTGTATTGTTCCAGTCCATATTTCAATATCCTCCCCAGCTCCTCTGTCAGCCTTCATGTCTTTGTGTCTGTAAATTCAATTTGTTTCTCTTTCAACCCAGGGAGCTTCACAGCTATAACAAAATGAAAGGTGGTATAATACTATTATGAGATTTAAGAAGAAAAAGGATCACCGTCCTTTGTTCTCTTCTCTTCTCTTCTCTCTCAGACCATGTCCATACACATTTTGACAGAGTTGTTTACGTGCATCCACCGCAGCTTTTTCAGGTCATTTCCGTAAACATGCACTCTCTAAAACACCATAACAAAAAGAAAACAGTTATTTTTCTTCATCGTCAGTCGGCCAACAATAAAACTGCTCAACACAGCCAACATCTGGTGAAGAGAGGGACAGACCGCCTGGTCTCAGTTGGTTAAATCTTCATTCTGTGTTTTAATACCGCTGAACTCACAATTTACTGTAGTTCTCATTTACATATTATTCTGTTTGTGTTGTCAGACAGTTTAACGAGCGGAAAATAGTGATTTGATTGCGTTTGTGATTGCTGCTCTGCAGTCGTCAATAAAATCACTACTATATGATCCTGAAGTCATTTGACAAAACACATGGAGCTGGGCTGTATGATTGGCTGTATTGACATTTAAGATGAGTGATCACGGAGAGGGGACAGACAGTTGCCTTCTTAAAGGAGCGCTGCACTGATTTTACGCATAAGTCAGTTTACTCCATCTGTGTTGTATAATGTCTTCTGTGAGCTTAGTCAAGTCTGAAAAAATAACCCTAATAATGTCATAGCAATGTCGACATCGAAAAGGATGTGGAGGTTTACCAGGCAATGAGGCTATCATGAAAAAAGGGAATATTAGTTGCATTATGGGACATTTAGTTTACAGACTTTTATGGGCTTGACTCAACGTCATGATATCTCGGCCTCTGCTTAACAGATTTTGACCATTCTTTATTTAGCCTGTACATTGAGATTCTCCCAAACTTACAGAAGTGCAATACTAAAGTACTTTAATTATACTACCACACAACCCTCGACCAGGCTTACATCATCGTTTTTCAAAAGCTCGGTTTTCCTGTTCACACTTAAACACAAGACAGGTGTTTACGGATTCATCCTCTATGAAGAGCTATTATGACCAGCTCCCTTTTTTGGTGAGACAAATGTAGATAGAAATCCAAAACAGCGTGAAAAGGAAGCATTTTCAAATGAAGCCGGCTTAGGGGCATCATGGAAGGCTAGTAGTCTATGTGACTTGTTTGCCATGTAACAGGAAACATCCCTGGTTTGAATCCAGCCAGGGACCTTATGTGTCCACCTCTCTGCCTTTTGTCTGATGCAAAAACACCTAAAATATAATCTATATACTATATTTACAGTGTGAAATGTATGCATGATATTTTATCCCCAAAAAAGTAGTGTTTGTTAACATTTTACAGATACTGTATAAAACATACATTTGTGCAACAATGCACCTGTTACTGAAGGTGACTTATAAGTGTCTGAAATCTCAATTTACAGCTCAGTAGAGTAAATTATTGAGTGTTTGTTATATAGCGAGTAGTGAATGAGTGTCGAAGGGATTGATTTTGAACACAGCCGTAGTCTCAGTTTCTGATTTACTGTTTGTGTGGGTGTGTGAGTGTGTGGGTGGGTTGAGTGATGAACAGGATGTCTGACTGGGTGAGATGTGTATATTTTAAATTGTTCACTCCTCTGCTTGTTGTTTTCTATTTAAGTCATTTTTAAACTCAAAATCCTCTCTTCTCCTCTCTAGTTCCTGAGATTAGTATGAGGCCGACATCGGCGAGTGTGTCGTTCACCACAGAAGAGACCCTCCTCCTCTCCACCACCCAGGCCACCGGCCCTGCCCCCTCCGCCTCACCTGCAGCTGAGCCGAGCCCCAACCCAGAGGACCCCACCGCCACCCCGCTGCCCACTGAGGCCGATGGGGAGAGCGGTGTGTTCTGGGAGAGAGAGAGAGAGCAGGAGAAGGAGAGGGATTTAGAGAGGGAGAAAGAGCAAGAGCAAGAGAGGCAGAGCGAACTGGAGAAGGAGAACGAAAGGGAGAAACAGTTGGAGAGGGAGAGGGAGAGGGAAAGAGAGAGGGAGCGGGTCCGAGAGATGGAGAGAGAGAAGGAGAGAGAGCGCGAGCGAGAGAGGGAGCGTGAGAGAGTAGCGAGAGAAAGAGAGAGAGAGGCAGAGAGAGCGTGAGATTGAAAGAGAGAGAGAGCTGGAGCAAATCAGGGCCGCTGCTGCCCAGACCACCACCGCCGCCCCACGATCCCCCGCTGCCATCCCCGTGGTGACCACCAACCCTGCAACCAACCCTGCAGAAAGTGCAGCACCCTCTGCCGGTTCGGATGACCTGAGCACCACAGAAGAAGAAGAGGACATCTACCTGTCACCTGAACCCTCAGTGTTTTTCCCAGGCTTTGACATGGAAACCACCACAGAGGAAGACACGTCCACCACAGCAGAGACCACCCCTGAGCCCACAACAGCTGCACCCACCACCACCGCCGCCGCCGCCACCACTGTCAAGACCAGGGTCTCCTTCAGGCCCAGGGTTCCCATGACGACAGCCACTCAGGCGGTGCCGGCAGAGAGAACGACCCGCCCACAGCAGCCCACAACTACACAGGTGAGACTGACAGGAAGTTAACAATGTAGAAAAGGAACATCACCTGCAACAGCAGCGAGTATTTATAACAAATCCCAAAACAAAAAGTCTGCTTTAATCTTTACAATCGTTCTGTAGTCACTAGTTACTGATTAACAATACAAATATAATCAATAAATAAAATATGATATTATTTTTATTATTGGTTCACATGGGGACATTTACAAGCCATCCAGCAGTAAGTAATATATAAAATGTATATCAATCAATTAAAATTAGCTCCACCTTTAATCAGTTGCAACAATAAAGCAATGAACTCAATAATGTATCAAAAATTATAATCCTATTATATATATTATTCTGAAATTCTGCATAATGAGTACTTTAGGTTCATTCTGATCCTAATACTTTTAAGTAACATTTTCAATGCAGGACTTTTATTTGTAACAGAGATGTTGATTTCTACAATGTGGTATTACAACTTTTACTGACGTAAAGTAAAGTACTTTTTCCACCACTTGTACTAATTCACTCATTTCGGTCAGTACCATTAAACTATTTAGGTTTGATCCCCCACCCTTCTTCTGACTGCCTCCACAACACTGACAGCTTAATTATTTACAGACCACAGTCATTTCTCTGACTGGTGTGATTGGTTTATTTGCAGCCGTCTTGCATTAAAGCATGATGCATTTGGATCATCTGGTTTTCCACATTGTACTTAAGCTGCCAGATTTTATGAAGTGTGTATATATGTTGGACAATATGCAACTTTCTACCAATCAGAACATACAGAGGCTCATTGTTTCAAAGGCGAACATGTGCTATGTGGAAAACTTCTCCGTTTGTGTTGTTTTGGATACGTTTCAGTGCAGCAGCTCCGTGGAACAAATGTGATTACATCAAATGTAAATTTCCTGTCGTTAGTCCTACTTTTCTTTCTCTCTCTGTCTCAGGATGCCAACAACGAAGCGGGTGCTGCAGGACCGAGTGGAGATTTCGAGATCCGTGATGATCGTCGTAATGATCTCGGTCGAGGTATAATGCCAGTGGAACCTGACCTGATCGGTAACACAGTGGACGGAGGAAGCTCTGCCGCCCAGCTGCCACAGAAGAACATCCTGGAGAGAAAAGAGGTCTTGATAGGTAGGAGCATCTGTCCTCAATGTTAATAATGTTTTTGTACGTTTTTGTCCAAGTATTTGTCCAGCTCTGTCTGTCACTCTACCTTTCTGTCAAATAAACCACTTGGTAGCCACCTCTTAGATCAACAGATCACATTCCCCTGTTGCCTCCCGTATCCTTCCCTTTGCGTTCTGGGAGCTGCTAAGATAAACTGACTTTACTTCACGTTCACATAATGCAGATTCATGACGATAAGTGAATGTGCTACTTAGCCCCGTTTGACCCGTTGAGAACAAGCAAACCTCCTCTTGGGTTATCCGACCCCTCCTTTCCCCCCCCTCTTTTTCCCATCATTTTGCCACTGGGTAAATCCAATTTCTTTTCAAGTGCCTCCCTCTCCTCATCCCAAAGAGCTGTTGTAGAAAGTGAGGCAGCGGCCAACTTGCCTGACCTGACTGGCTCTCTGTCTCTCCTTCAGCTCTTCTGATTGGTGGAGTGATGGCGGTGGTTTTCGCTGATTTCCTGGTCATCGGTAAAGAGCAGGAGGCAGCAGACTTTAGACTAGACTGTATCATAGAACCGAATCATAGCTGTTCATGTCAGACTCATACATGTATGTGTAGTGCTGGACATGTATACACACAGTTTTCACTTTCACTTATGTTAAAGAAGGATATATAGTGATGTGCAGGTATTTACCATCTTCAACTTTTCACACTGAATCAGAAGAATTTAAGATTTGTATTAGTTATGATAATGTTTGTGAGTATATGAAGGTGAAATAGAAATTCTGCAATAGTTTTAAGTTTTGATAAATGAAACAAAAACTCATATTTTTTGCCCAAACCAAATAGTGTGGATGAAATGATTGCTGTTGTGTTTCCTTCAACTGTTGAAATCTATACGAAGTTTCACAGAATTATGGCGGTGGGACAATATTTTATCAAAACAATGGCTGCGGTCGAATAGTTTCTTAAAAATGACATCATATGACGACTTTTCCGTGACCTCGATTGAAAATGTCCTGAGGTCAAGGAAAGATGTAAAGGAGAATTCCACGGTGTGAAGAGAATCCGACTGTACAGTACTTACACTAGACCACATAATTATGAAGCGACGGCAGATTTGATTGACTGTTAAATGTTGCTACCTCAAGGAATTGTGGGACGGCATTATCTCCTTTCCTTTCGTAAGGATGGTCTAGTCTTCCGTCTGCGAAGGAAGATAAGAAAGGAAGCATTGAAACATTTTTCTTTAGCATTTAGAGAATTCTACCAGCTCTTATCACGGCTGACACTTCCTGGTCATTTCACTCAGTTAGGAAACTACCTAAGCAAAAAAAGGAATATTCGACCGCAGCCAAAAGCCAGTTTGCATGTTCCCCCCACAGTCCAAACACAAACACGGCATGATCTGACTAAGAAAATCTAACTCATTTGTACTTTTATTTAATTACAAGAAATAGTGTGAAAAGTCAAGAGTGGCAAATACTTATGCAGTGACAGTGCAGTTGTGAAAAGTTGTGTTCTTTTAAATATCCCAGCCTGTGTACTCTGATATTGGCAGTAATGGAATAAACTAACACCTCCCACACAATGAATGGAAACAAAGTGTTCAACAGCAGTTTGGAAAATTAACAGTTTTGGCATCAACACCAATTAGTTTAACGAGGGAACGTTTTTTCCCCATTTGATAACCACACATTAATCTATTGGACGTAGCAAGAGTTAATTAGAGATGTGCGGATTGGTTACACAGCCACATGGGGATTGCTATGTAGCAATGCAGGGCTGCAATTGAGCACAAAGCTGTTGTCAACCCTGCACATTTGTTGACACATTCAGGCTCATCAGTCTTAACTTAGCAGCTAGGTGATAGTGATGATATGGTAGCTTTGCTCTGCTTTCCGTCTATTTGTGTTTGATGCAGCGCGTGTTTGTAGTGATGTAGTCTGCTGCAGGATGTAAAAGTGGCTCTAATGGCATTTTAGTGTTTTCTATGTATATTTCTGAGTGTTTTAGGATCTGTAATGTTCTGGAAGGTTTTTAAGATATCCACCCTCTCTTTCTGTCTTCCTTCAGCGGTGATAGTGGGAGGAGTAGTGGGCGCCTTGTTTGCTGCCTTCCTGGTGATGCTGCTGGTGTACAGGATGAAGAAGAAGGACGAGGGCAGCTACACGCTGGAGGAACCCAAACAGGCCACCGTCACCTACCAGAAACCAGACAAGCAGGAGGAGTTTTACGCATAACACTCGTATGCCAGAGAGACGCACCGCACACCGAGGGAGAGAGAAAGAGCGAGAGAGAGAAGAGAGAAAGATACTCTAAGCACCCATCCTCCTCCTCCTCTTCTTCTTCGTCGCCTCCCCCTCATCTGCTCGCCTCTCCTCATCCCTCTCTCCTCTCGTCCCCGAAACACTTGAGAGCGCCTCTCTCTCTGCGGACTTGGAACTTTCTTTTCAATGAAAACGAAAAAGAGGACGAAAAAAAAAAAGAAAAAAAAATCCAAATATATTCTGAAAAAATAACACATACACAGGAGATGTTTTTAAAGTAAATGTTGTCATTAATATTCTACAGATTATCTTGTTCTGTATGTAATGATATGATTATTTTGTAAGAAAAACAAACAAAACAAGACTTGTGTTTTCCAGCACAAAAAAACGTTCCTCCTCTATTTTTATGGAGCGAATGAAAAGGCTAAAAAGAAAGAGGAGAGGGGCGAGGCGAGCTGTGCGAGACACAAAAGAAAAGGAGAGTGATGGGCTCGACTCTGCCCCTCACCCCCCCAAAAACACACAGAGCATCTGGTTGGCCGCACAGAGCTCAGGGTCAAAGGTGAGAGGAAAGGTCTCTTTGTGCCTTCCAACCCTCTGGTGCTCGAAGACGCATACGCACATTCATACAGCCACATAAACACATGCTTACACACATGCACATGCAGACACACACATGTATCTGCTTGATGGTGGTTCTGACCTCTCTCTCTGTGCTCGGCCAACCAGAAAACAGTGCTCAACCCTCGGTGTGATTGACAACGTCGTGGAGCCGCTGTGGAAACATTCGCTGGTCGCATAGAGGTTTACTCATGCGGCCAATCTGCTCCTCCTAAGCTGTATAAAGACTAGTTACGGATAGTAATAATAACCAATAATATATCAATGTTTTGGGCTGGACAGTGAATAATAATAATAATAATAATAATAATAATGATAATAATACCGTTATAATAATAATAATGATAATAATACTTAAACAGGGGGATGTGTATTTAGCAATTTAAAAAAAGTTTATATGTAAATATCAGCGTATCCTTTCTGGCATCACTAACCATCTGCATGATCATGAAGAGTTTTTATTCATCACATCCGTCATCACTCTAGATGAGCTGTGCTCTCGTCAGCCACACACACACACACACACACACACACACACACACACACACGTAACACATGTACGCACACACACAGACATATAACTTGCTGTGCATTTAAATACACCATACAGACTTTTAAGTATACTGTTAATCATATCATTCAAACACATATCAAACCCATCTTCATCATCATCATAGTCATTGTGATAGTCATCACTTGTGATACGAGCGAGATCAGGTGGTTTCAATATGTTATTGATTAGTTATCGATCAGTTGCCGGTTGGTTTAGAGTTTGGTCTGTTTGTGTAAAAGCACAACTACATGTCCAGTCATCACGTCATCAGATATCCCCCCCCCCCCCCCCCCCCCACCACCACTCCCACACACACCTTTTGCATGGCTCACTTTCTTTTTCTTCCACCATTGGCTCTCTGTTTGGGGATGGGTGGGGCCTCTGGGAAGTGAGAAGGGCTTTAATGACAAACCGAATCCGCGCGGGAAGTTGCTCCCTTCATTGCAAATTCAGTCAAAATCATAACTTTGTCATTAAAGCTTTGGTTATGAGTAGAAACAGACTTTGAATTAGTGTTTTTGGAGCCAACTTTAACCTGCTGTTGGACTCTTTTTGGGGTTGAGAAAATGGGGGAAAGGGGTTCGGTTTGGGGAATGTGAGGAGACAGGAGGGCTGTGCTTCTATCTAAGAGATTGTAACAATAACCACACCAGTGCGACTGGGCTAGTAGCTTCTATTATACTCAGTACTGTAGAACAAAAATGCATGGGAGTCAAAACTATACTAGTCTCAGTGTGTGTGGATGCCTGTGTGTGTGTGTTTTTGTGCGTTTGAAAGAAAAGAGGGGTGAGTTAAAGTTGGAATGTACTGTGGCAGAGTGTGTGTTTACCTACTCCAGCAGTTCTCACGCTCTTCCACAGACAGGTAACACACCTCTTCCACTCTTGTGTGTGTATGTATGTCACCTGCCCCCTTGCCAGTGTGAGAATACGCATGTGTCTTCACCTCATCTATACGCGCCACCTGTGTGTATGTGTATGTATGCATGAGTGCTTCACCTTGGTATTTCACAGCAGACTCTTGTGTACACTGACTAGCCTGTCGACGTGTGTGTGTGTCTGCGAGTGTTTCTGTTCACTGCTGAATGAGGGGCAGCTGGTCCCTCACAGCGGCTTTCACACACACTGACTGTGTCTTTTCACTGTCTGACTGTCTGCCTGTCTGTCTCTCTGCCGCAGGACAGACGGACAGACAACACACCACTTTCTCACAGGCAGGAATGATCTTAACACGTACTGTCTTTTTTAAAGTGACTGTCAAAGTGTAAACAAAAAGTGTGTGTTTGTACCCATCTAAGCCTGCGTAGCCAAATAAGACGTGTGTGTTTGTGCGTGAGAGAGGGTGAATTTGTACGTGTGTGAGTGTAGGTATGCATGTGTGTGCGTGTTAGTGTGTGTGTGTGTGTGTGTGTGTGTGTGTGTGTGTGTGTGTGTGTGTGTGTGTGTGTGTGAAGCCCAACGGAGGCTACACCACTCTATGTTTGCTGTTCCCATTCCTGTTTTTATACATTTGCATTTTTTTAAGGCTGAGTTTCTGTCATTGGCTGAGTGAGCGAGAGGAGGCAGATCCTCCCGGCCACCGCCCTGTCACTAATCTGCCACTCTGTTCCAAATAAAAAACCTGGTTGGGTAAATCTGTTCTCACTTGTCTTTTTTATTTTTTATTTAAGTGTATGAATCAAAACACCTGTCATTTTTCCATTGTGCTGTTAGTGTCTAATCTGCTCTCAATAATACACAAGGTGTTGGTAGGTGGACTTTTGAGCCAGGCTAGCGGTTTTGTTTTAATTAGTGCCTTTTTAAAATACTAATGCTTTGGGGTCCTGGGTGACCCCAGTCATAAGCACCCAAATCCGCCTATGCAGTTTTAATAATTAAATTCATGTTTGCCATGGATTCTAATTTAAAGTACACACTATCAGGGGGGTTTGGGGAACTTTGGCAATCATGCAGCAGCATACAGATCTCCTCATGATATTAATTACATAACTATTAATGTTTTGAGAAGAAATAAGGTAATATTTTGCTATGATGGTTGTTTCTTAGAGTAGCGTATTCTCTGTAGTCGTATCTTAAATTTGTTGGTTGGATGAGTGTTAAACCAAACTTGATTTCACGAATGTGCACCACGTGAGCTGGATATAAACTCAAATGATATTGATTTTGACCCGGGGCTAAATTACCATTAGAATACCAGAGCCACTTTAGTTGAATGCGTACTTAAGTTGTGCTAATTCCCTAACAAATGCACCATTAATTAAATTACTAAAACCAATTAACATGCAGTGAACCTGGGAATTTTTTAAGTCTCTAGGGGTCAAAGTAATCCATCTTTGTTCGTTAATATAATTATGAGTAGTCCATGGTTTACGCACCTCTCGCTCAATGTCAGCTGGGACAGGCTCCAGCCTCCTGCAACCCTAAAGGATAAGCAGGTATAGATAATGGGTGAATGTATTAAACAACTTTACATAAGACATTACATAATAAATCACAAGAATCATACATTTTAAGAAGCTCTTATCACTCATACTGTGAAAGAAAATACACAAACAATACTGTGTTGCTATGTTGGAGAACAACAGAGAATTGAAGAGTAATAAAATCAATTAGAAGAGCTGCTAATGTAGGTAACTTTAACTTATCTAGGCTACTTGAGTAATATTTAAGTTAATAACAACCACTTGTACTTAATCAATAGTACTCTCCCCAGCCCCTAATTAAAGCTGCAGTTTGTAAAATGTCTACACACATTAATGTGACTTACTGACTTTTTATGTAGCAGTAAATAGAGCTCTATTTTATTTGACACTTCTGCTTCTACTGTAATACATGTGTGCTGCTCACAGCAATTATAATACTTCAGAAACATCTTTTTCTAGAGTGTCCTGGTTACTTTACTTAATCCGGAGAACAGGTAGCATCAACATTACAATTTCTCCAACTGCAGTTCCAGTGATGTCAGCATTGTCTTTGTATTAAAGAGCAAAGTAACCAGGGCATTGTTGCTGGAAAGACACACCACTGTTGAATTATTTAAATGTGATTTTTCCAGGCTGTGAGCATTACAAATGAAATTCCATTTGTTTCCACTTGCTGGTGTGGAGGAATACATCTCAGAGACAGAAGCTTTAGCAAAGCAACAAAAACAACAAAATGTTTTGCATTACTAGATGCCACTATGTGAGTGAAAAAACATATATATGATTTGTAATTTGGGTGAGCTGACCCTTTTGATCCTTGGTCTTTGCCATGGCTCAACTCCCCCTGGTGCTGGATTGAACTCAAATTTGAGGCCCAGAATTTGTTGGTCCCTCAGGACTCAGCAGTGGCCGCTCAGAATAAGAATATATTTAAGTAACAGACATTCAGAAGAGCTGGCATGCAGACACAAAGTCTCACTCTGGTGTTCTCACACACCAGCATTAGCCTTCATGCCATCTCTGACACCGTAACTTTACACGCAGCCCTGTATGCCCTGACAGAGCTACTGTATATATATACACACACACACACACACACACACACACATATATATATATATATATATATATATATATATATATATATATGTGTGTGTGTGTGTGTGTGTGTGTGTGTGTGTGTGTGTGATCGCAGCCTGTTAACAGCCTATTTACACTTGCTGAACCTCATGGGAGCCACAGCCAGAGATGTTATTATTCTAAAGTCATTGCATAAAAATGTACTCATGAAGTGATTAGATAAACTCTCTCTGGGGTTTTGTGAGCACACAGGAAAGGAAACTATTCTAAACGGGGCTTCACTTTAAATTCTTTGCATCAAACCAGATGAAACCAAGGTCCAAGGATGTGGAGGAGGGAGCCGGCAGATGGCCTTTCTCTGGATCCAGAGAAGACAACAAGCTGTCTTAGCCTTGGGTATAGTGGGCTGCTGATATGGAAATGGGCCTCTCACAGAGGATCAGGGGGGTTTTATGTGAGCCCTTTTCTGTTTGGGAGGAGTAGAGCAGAAGAGTAAAAGCGGAACAGTAGAGTTGGGTTTGACAGAAGAAGGTAGAAGTGCCTGGGGTCCAGTCAGCACCCCATCTGGTGGGTAGTAGTGGAACAACTGAAACAAGAAAACCTGATTTTGACCTGATTTTGACCTGATTTTGACCTGATTTTGACCTGATTTTGACCTGATTTTGACCTGATTTTGACCTGATTTTGACCTGATTTTAACCTGATTTTGACCTGATTTTAACCTGCCATCTTTACAACTGACATGCTAATGTTTAGATTGGGTGCTACATAACAGAATAATAGTGAACAGTTATACTTTATTTTACAAAGACTTTTCGTTGGCCCGTTTTAGGCCTCTGTGGAAGAGGAAGCTCAAATGATCAGCATTATGTTTCCAGTGGTTTCCAATCTGGGGCACTGGACCCCCACAATGATTCCCAGGATAACTCTGAGGGGTCACAACATTATTAAATAAAATAGAAAAAATGCTTATTTACTTATTTCCCCAATATTTTCCATTTATTGTAATGCTTAATCTTTAAAAATATTCTTATAAATTTCTGCACATTTTCCCATTTTAAGGTCTTTATTCAAATCAGATAAAATAATAAGTCTTTGGTTGAACTGTTAACAACTGGGTACAACATTTGGCTTGTACATTGTTTTGTTTTAAGGGGTCACACGCCCAAAAGTCTCGATACTCTTCAGCCACAAAGCCGCTGCATGATACACATAACTGTCCAAAAACACATTATAATGCAATAAATGGCTGAAGTCTCATAATAATCTACTCTTTTATTCACCTACAGTAGAATTGTATGATGATATGATTCACAATGTTAGGATTATTTACAATTATAGGCTTCATGGATTATTTTCTTTATACCCTATTTTATACAGAATAACTGTGATGATAAAAGTCAATTTCATTGAGAATACTCCATTACTAGCTAAATGTACTTAGAGTGTCAAAAGTTAAAGTACTCTTGTAGAACAATGTGTAAACTTATATATGACATTATTAGATCATTAATACACAAGCAGCATTTTACTGTTGAAGCCGGTTAGGGTGAAGCTACTGTATAGTTTTAAGATTTAAGATTTTATTTTATTCCGTGGGTCCCAACCTGTGCGTCATCCTCCTTCAGAGGGTCACGAGATAAGTCACGAGATGATTAATGGGGTAAGAAAAAACCTAAATTCTGCTACAATTTACTTCAAACTTTGCTTGTTTATGAAATATTGGATAATTTTACCTCTTTGGTCCTTGAACTGTTATGTAAATAAAACCATCTGAGAAGTTTAGAGAGGAAATCTTTCTTTAGTGGAACTGTTAACTACTCGTCGACATCTAAATAATTACTTTTTTGTAAGTGGTCTCACGCCAAAAGAGGTTGAGAACCACCTGTTTAATATTTAATGTGTTGTATTTTATAGTTTTTTAATGTAAGATCATAATCTAAAAAAGTAACTTGTAGCTATAGCAGTCAAATAAAAAGTACAATTTTTCTCTCTGAAATGTATAGAGTAAAAGTATAAAGTGGCATAAAATGGAAATACTCAAGTAAAGCACCTCCAAAAGAAAATAAATTGTAAAGAATTGTAAAACTGATCACGTGTGTTACATCTCTCTGTAGCCGTATAGGACCACCTGTCCTGGTCACTGATTGGCTGGTTCAGTTTCACCCTTCACGCGATAATTCTCCGTCACACTGCTGAAGGAGGTAATCAATCAATCAACCTCATTAGCCTCCAGTCTAGGAGCAATTCTCTTCGTGACCTTATGTTGCTTAATTGATTATTAATTTATTGGTTTTGACTTCACAATGGACGAAGACTGTGAATTAGTTGAAGATTTTGGTAAGGACGTTTTGGCTGACACTTAATTGTTTTATTGGTTTATTGGCTTGCTTTCACATTTTCTTTACTCAACTTCTGTGTCATTTTGTGAACTTTTGAAAGACTTTTAAAACTTCCTGGGTGTATTTGAAACTCTTTATCTCTCCTGTGAGGTGCAGCGCCCCATGCTACTCAGCTCCACAGAGACACAGAGTCAGAATTTAAAACTCGGCTATTAACATTCACGACCCGATGTTTGTAGACGAGGACAGGTTAGCTAGTTTAGTAGCTGCAGCTAGCCGTTCAGATTTAATTAGCGGTCAGGTGAGGTGACACGAGGCGCTGCACAGCTGGGACACTAATTAAGTCACTGTAGGCAGCAGCTTCTCGTGAGGATGACGTTTATCAGGTTATGTCGACCTCAGGTCACTGCATGACTCATGAATTATGAAGGCAATAACTCCTCCAACATTGTCAAGTTATTTCTTACACTATAGGAACTCTAAAAGTGAAATCTCCAGTATTTATAGCCTCCAGTGTGGAAGTAGTTGGCGGTCTTGTTTAAAATAAAAATGTAATCTTACAACAGCATTTTAATTTTTCCCTTGCATATGCATTAATTAGGTCAAAGTAAAAAACATAATTCGATAATGCATTTTTATTTGAACTACTAGAATGTATGTTCTCTGACAACTTAAATGAAAATGTTATATACATATTGTAACTTAATCAAGTTTAGATGCATCATTTTAGTCACAACTTAAATTAAATTGAGTAATTGAACGTAAACTTAAGATCTTCTATTTATTGACAGTAAAATTGTTTTACTGTTTTATGCCATTTTCTAGACCAATCAATTAATTTAATTAATACATTCATAAAAAAATGTTGTTAGCGGCAGCTGTATAATTGAGACCACATTTGTCATTTCTATTGTTTTTGACAAATCATTATGATTATCAATTTATAAACACTGGGGGAAAACTCAGTGTCCTTCACATAAAGATTAAGATGCAAACAAAGAAGATGGAAAAAGGTACACAAATCCTACCACTACTACTAAAAGCAATATTGATAATAGACGTTTACAACTAACACAGAGTAACACACATAAACAAATAAAGGATGTGCTACACATCATAGAAAAGGAAACAGAAAAACATATACGTTTTAAGGCTGCTTTTAAAAGTAATTGGAGTCCTCAGGGAGCCTATTCAGGAAACTGGGAGCATAAAACTAAAGACAGCTTCACCGATTTTGGTACAGCAAGAATACAAGAGACAGATAAGTGGTTCATATATGTAACTCATGGTGGAGCAAGGCCAAGGCAGATCAAGAAACCATAAAGTAATTTCTAGTACTGGAAGCTAATTGGTGATTTAAAGACAAGTGTAATTTTCTTTTTTCTCTTCGTCCATGTTAAAATCTGCTGCAGCATTTTGGCAATGGATACAGCATCATGTAGAAGTTTCTCCAGGTCTGGTTTTGATAAAAGCTAGGGTGGGCTATGTATTTTAGAATTTATTTTTGTTATATTTGTTGAAATACTCTTTTCATTACGACAGCAATCAAGTCAAATGCTCTGACAAAAAAAAGAAAATAATCCGGTAACTGTGTAAAAAGTCTCTTCAATCATTACTTTCGGACCGTATGAAATGATTGGACGGCCGACCTGCCAGTCTACCTACCTGCCTGCCTGCACGCAACTCTGTACATCATTTTGGGGTAGTGGCTTTGGAAGAAGGCCTGAAGGGATGGGCTGTCAGTGTTGTTAACTTGGTGACTTTCTTGCTTGGTGACTTTTGGAGCTGTGATGATGATGGCTACTTTGATTGGAAAAGAGTTGGCAACAATGGGCTGGGTTTTTTGGTTGGATAATTAAACAAATCTAGCTTCCCCAATGTTACCTTTCCAAGCTTTAGTGTCGAGCTTCTGTAAAGCCTGGACAAAAGTAAAAATAAATTAAAAAATTCACTCACTCTGTTGCAGACTGTCCAAGCCTTCTGTGTGAGGAATTGGAGGATTTGGAAACAAAGAACGACCAAAGGAGCAGCAGAAGGAGGAGAGAAGAAGAGGAGGAAGTGTTTAATCAGACGGAGGATGAAGAGGCAGGAGAGGAGACAGACCGAGAAGAAGAGGCGGGGGATGAGGATAAAGAAAAGAAAGTTGTTGTGTCAGAAAAGGAACTGATGGCAACAGAGGGAGAAGAGGACGAGCAGGTGAATCCAGAGAGTAGGCTGGGAGCGGAGGAGGTGCAGACAGAAGACAACAAGATTGAGAACAAAAAGCAAACAATCACTGATAAACAAGAGGACAAAGAAACAAAAAGTGTTGAAGACAAATATGAGAAGAAAAAGAGTAGGAAGAGGCAAGATAAGAAGCAAAGTGAGCAAGTGAGGAACAGGAAAGGTTTAAAAGATGTAAGTGAGCGGTTTGAGGAGGAAAAGGAGTGTCAGATACACGAGGTGTCAGCGATGAGCTCAGAGGAGAGCTCGGCTCTGTCAGAGCCTCCCATTGGACTGATAAACAGCTGCAACCTGTCTGATCCTGTCTTCCTGGGTTGTGGAGGGACAGGCCCGTATTGCCCTCCAGTTCCTCTTCCCCTGCTTTACTCCTCACAACCTCCAGTCCCGATACAATCTGCACCTCCTCAGCCTCACGGGACAAAAAGGCCCCACAGCCCCCTTCTACCTCACAGTCACCCCGAGCAGGGCCCACAGCCACTAGAGGTGAGAATAGACCGTCACTGTTTATCAATCACTTGCTCACTTAATCACATGAGCTGTGAACATGCTGTATATAGTGAACAACGTTGTACCTGAACCTTTTAACTTGCACGCAATTCGCCATTCCAATCTCTTACAATTTTAGTTTATATCAAGAGACACACATGCTTTGGAAACATAGGGATGATCCCTTCTTTAAATATGCAGCAGTTCCTAAGACCAGGAAACAGATTTTAATTTGTGAAATTGGGGAAATTCCCCTTTTTAACTGGCTTTACGACAGGAAAAGTCATCTTACTACAGTCTGTGTGACATTATATACATTATACCCTCAGTGGCCACTTTTTTAGATACATTTATACAATCAATTGCAATTTACGAAAGTTTATCATGTTCAGTTTTTGGTTACATTGTTGGACATGTATATATTTAATTATATGTTCATTATTGTTGTCATAGTTAAAGATGGTGTTAATTTATACTACATTATATTAAGAGTTGTTGCAAATGCTTTGTCCTCTTTATTTACGTACATGAGGGGTGCAGAATATTAGAAACAGCTCTGAATATAATGCAGTCCAGTACAACAACACCGCTGACTATGTTGTCAGTGCTAAAGCATATAATTTAATTGAACATTATAGGCATCATAAATGTAGACTTTATGTTGTATTAGATCGCAACAGATTGTACCACTGAGTGTATTTTTATTACCTTGTGGCAGCTCTTCATTTAAGCTAGGATGGTTATATAACATTAAAATATTTAACTTCAAATTCTCCATGTTTTTTATGCCTGCACCATTTAATCCGCTGGAAATATTTAGTATGTCTGCTGCTTCATTTTAAACACATTTTCCCCTGACACATTTGAGATCTTGGAGATGTTTGCGAGATTTTAAAATAAACTTCTGTGGGTTTGAATAATGTTTGGCAGAGCATGAGGTTTAACCTCTTCAGCCCAACAGGCACATTTGTATCTTCCAGTGAAGATCTCCAGGTGTCTAATAATAACTCGTTTTTCATGTATAATTACAGTGCCGTACGTGTGAAATGATGCACACCTACAACCTTCTGCAATATTAATGATGCAGCTGTGAAAATACCATCCTGGATTTAAATATTTGGCTCAGTGTGTGGTGTAGTGTGAAATCAGTGGGCGAAAGTGCTTAATTGATGCATTGTAACAAACGCATGCAGAATTTGTTAATGTCAAACTGTGTCAACGCATTTCATCTAACTGTGAAATATGTAATAGGAAATGGGGAATTTCTCTTATATTTTATCATTATTTGCCGGTTGTTGCTACACCATAAAGTAATCTGTAGTCATAGATAACTATAGATAAATAAACATAGATAATGTAAAGCAAAAATAGCAATACAATTTAATTTCCCCTGATTTCAGGCCCCCACTTACAAAATAAAAGTAGCCAGGAACAAACAAGGTGGTGGAAAGAGCCTTTCTAACAAATACAGAGGGCCCTGATAATTAATGAACAGTTTGAGTTTAAATCTTTTGGTTTTAGATCTGTGTCACATATGAGCGATGCATAAACAGAACTGGAAATGAATTACTTGTTCTTTGTAATTTTAACAAACTTTTATTTCCAGAAAATCATTGTTGCTTTGTTTTATGTGGGCTGAAACGTTCAACTGTGCACTTCTCGGTGCACCTCTGATGTTTTTTGGCAGACAAACTTCCCTGTTGGCTCTTGGTCTTCACCTCCAATTCATTGTGTTCAGCGTTAAAGACATTATTGTAACTTCACAAAGATGAAAAATCAGACAATGGTAAACTGATTGAGTTTTACTACTAATAATGTTTGTCTGGTTTATGGCAGATGGAGATAAACCAGGTGTACTCTACTCGACGCTCCATTCGGTACAGCAACAGGGGTCGAGGCCGGGCTCTAAGCTTCCCTCTGCTGCAGGGATTAGAGACCGTCGACAGCTGCCTGCCTCCACCTCCACCGAAAAAGAAAACACGAACACTCTACAGTACTGGTAACCAAACTTTCAGATTGTTCAGGTGTGTTCAGATTTGAATATGCAAAACCTGACCTTCATTTGGTGTGTTTGTGTGTGTTTGTGTGTGTTTGTGTGTGTTTGTGTGTGTTTGTGTGCAGATCAGTTAGAGCATTTAGAGGCCTTGTTCCAGGAGGACCACTATCCTGACGCGGAGAAGAGGAAAGTCATCGCTGCGTCAGTTGGTGTCACACCTCAAAGAATTATGGTTAGAAATCTCCCCGACTTCTTTACGTTGGTTATTTGTTGATGTACCTCCTTAAAGAGAGAGAAATTAGCAAACAGGGAATTACGTTTTACCTCTCTGCCTCGGATTTGACTCCCTTCTTTCACCTACCCATATTCTCGTCACAATCCTCAGTTATTTTTCTGATCAATTGTATTGCCTCCCTCTGCATCATGCTGTGAACCAGGTCTGGTTTCAGAATCGCAGGGCTAAGTGGAGGAAAATGGAGCGCTCCATGACAGCAAGGGTTGATCACAGACAGAGCAGAGCTGGATTCAGCATCAGCAGCCCCCCATTTCACCAAATCAATCCCGCCCTGGCGCCCAACAGGTATTACAGCATTATCCCTCTGTGTTTTTGTAGTTTATTTTTTTGTCCTAACATGTTTCATTTAAGCATAATTTGATATACGAGTTCTGTACGTTTTTTTCTTCTCTTTTTCAGTAAGGGAGTTCCCTGTTTTTCTAATCCCTTTGCCACCAAGCTGCCCCAGCTCGCCCCTGCTGCACCTTCTTTCTCCACCCTCTCCAACCAGACTCCGCCCTCCTACAGCAACCTATTGGCCATCCTCAACAGCCCAGGTGTTGAAATCCACATGTATTTATTACACAATTATTAAATTACTGCTTATACAAGAGACATTTTTACATTACAAAAAGTACAAAATAAAATGCTAACTAGAAGGGCACTCAGAGAGGTTCTATATAGGACATTCAGAACATTAATATAGAAGCAAACAACTATTTTCTATGTAAAGATATAGGGGCGTATTGGCGTCCTGAGCCGACACACTCACTCTGTCACTGCAAGCCGCCGCCATTTCGACTCAGCCACTTTTATGTTTGCCTATGACGTCAGAGATGAGAGCCGTGTGCAGGCAATCCTGGCTGTTGCTTCACCTCACGCCGCCTGTGTGTTTGCCAAAAATTCACATTCGAACACACCGCAAAGACTACAGCCAATGTCCGACTAGTACAGGGGTCGGCAACCTTTACTATCAAGAGCCATTTTGCCACCTCTTCCACCAAATAAAATGTGTCTGGAGCCTCAACACATATTTCACAACACAGCTTAAGTTGTATATATAGTTAAACTATATTTGTTGCATTTATGAAATTACAGAAATACAAAGGAAACTGTTGAGATTATATTGTTATTAGGACAACACCAAACTCTTTTAGCGGTATCAAATCAATGATTTCTTCCTGCACCACATCACAGTTCACACACCTGCATCACAGCGCTGTCTGTTCAACATCATTTACATCACTTGACTCATCACAGGCGAATGAATATGCTTCAGCTGAATTGATGTCCTCAATTTGCTGTTTGGTGATGTGTGTTGCCATTTTAATGGCCTTGTCCTTGAGGGTCTTTGCAGAGAGAGACATATCTCAAATGTTCTGAACAATATCAGATGCTATAGATAAAATAGATGCTCTTTCATGTATTCTCCATCTGTGAACGGCTTTCCACGCCGTGCTATCTCCTGAGCGGCCATAAAACTAGCAGCAGTAGATGAGTTTGACGATTTGATTCCATTTCTTGAAAGAATATTTGCTCTGCTCCGCTTTCAGCAGAAGTTCAGAAATCGCTTTTTTTTCGCGCATCTCCAGCTTGGTACTTTTCGGCAAATTCTGTGTGTGGCTTCTTGGCTTTAGTCATTTGTTTGTGGGCTATGTTGAGATATAGGGCCTTGCCACCAAAGTCCCGTAAATATTCATCTATGTTATTGCACAATTAAAACAATGTAATGGGAAGTTTGATCTCAGTTTAGTATTAATAGTAAAATGAGTGGATTTATAACTCCATCATTTTACAGTTTTTAGTTGGGCCATCAGTTTTGATGGTCCAACCATCAACCATCAGTATTTGGTGTTTTTAAGAGAAGCTCTGTGAATTGAGTTGATCTAGGTTTAAACTCTGTGTGCTTCACTCTGCATGTTGAGATCATACAATTCACCGGAAACAAAACTACAGTGTCTCTTTAATCTCAGTGTTTAATCTCTGTGTTTCATCTCCAAGGTCAATCCAGAGGGAGAGATGTGGGCCAGCATCAGCTTTCATCTCAGGGGGGGTTGGCAGTGTACCACCCCCGTCTCATACACAGCCCTCCCCCCCTGCGGCGAGCCAGTCTCCCCCTTTTCACTTCGACCTACAACCCTGCCAACCCAGCTCCACCTCTCCTCAACACCCTGGCTCACACCCCACCTCTGTTCCTGGATGCTCTGGAGAGTGGCTCCGCCTATGCCCATCGTGACACCCAGGCTCTGCAGACTGACACCAGGTCAGCTCGGTTCACAGCAGACTGTGAGATGAATACTAGACGATGATTTGAACAGGGATGAGTACTAGAGACGACAGAGGGACATGCTGCAGACAGGAGCAGGGATCCTTTGAAATACTGATATAATGATGTGTCAGACAGCGCCTGTAGTGGGGAGTCGGTTTCAGCTGGCACTCTGAAATATTTCAGAAATCATGCTAGGAGTTGAATTGTACAGAATTATATTTTTATTTTACTACAATTCTTTATCACAGCTCTAAAATGAATTCCCCAATGCAAGAAAATAAATGAATATCAATAAATGTCCTGCTGTTAGGGGACTTAAAGGGTCAGTTCACCCAAATTACAAAAGAACATATTTTCATTCGAACTTCTATCAACAAAAATAATAGTTCATTTATTTTTCTTGATGAGTTGAGAGTATGTTCTGTAGAGTAACTGTTGTTAAAACATCAATGGTATACAAGCTGGCAAGAAATTAACTTTTTCTGCGGACATTAAAACAAGTGCTGGCTCAAGCCTGGTTGTTGCTCGCAATGAGTTAAGAGGACTTTTGCATAAAGGGTTAGGGTTAGTTCCTGTAGTACTGATGGGCGCATTTTCCTTCTCTGTAGCTCAGTGGGCGGTGGCGGGCTGCAACAGCAGGTCCCATTCCCACTGAATGGCTGCCTATCGCTCTCTCAGCTTTTGACTTGGTATTTGGTACTTTAAGAGGGTGCTGTGGTGACAGCTAGCTGATATGACTAACACAAATATCATTGAACATATCAAAGGTTACCAAAGTATTTCTGTTGGGCTTCCCTTTTGTGTAGAAAGTTATATAGCAGTGCAGCCTGCAGCCTTCATGAACACCTCGTATTACTCCTTGCCCCCCCCCCCCCAGCTTTGGAAGAAAGCAATATAAAGACAGACTGGATCAGAGATATATGGAAGTATCTGAGCATACCATATATGCCATCTCTGTTGTAACACTATATATTTATAGTTGTCCGTTTGTGTTGTGACTAAATTCTTCTTTGTTTTGTCCTTAGCTCTCTATTTGACTTTGGGGAGAAGCTCGACTACCTGACCTCAGGCCAGCAGAACAACCCTCTCTCCTACCAGCTCCAGACCTCCTACCCCTCCAGCCAGCCACAGCTCCAACCTCAAGCATCTCTGCCACGCATGGCCTACCTCACCCCCTCCCCTTATCTCACCCCTAACCCTCCAGATTCAAACCCTACCTCCTATCTGACCTTTGGCCCAGGAGGAAACTCTACTGGGATGGTGACCTACTCCACTGGAGGCCACTCTTACTTCCAGTCCCAGAACGCAGGACAGATCCTGCTGCAGTCAGCCGGTCATCATGGTGAGTCACTGGGATGTAATTTGATTCGATCTTTCTATGAGGCCACAAAAACACACCAATCCCAGGGGTTAAGGCACACTTTTTTCAAATAACCAGATGTTTACCTCCACCAAGGAGGTTATGTTTGTGGCTCGGTTTGTTGGTTTTATCTGTTTGTCAGCAGGATTACTGAAAACTACTTTTCAGATGTTCATGAAACTTGGAGGTAGCGTGTCGCTTGGGCCAAGGAAGAACCCATAAAATGTTGGAGCAGATGCGAATCATTGGCCCGATACACACAATATTTTTCACTTATGGAAAAGGCCTTGCCGGAGCTTCGTGCTCTCCAAGTGCCCTTCTATTTTCTGATTTAGTTGTTCATCTTTTACAGTGATGATTAACTGGAAGAGTTTCATACCCATCAAAGCCTTGGGAGAGGGAGAGGGAGAGAGAGGAGAGAGAGAGAGAGAGAGGAGGAGAGAGAGAGAGAGGGAGAGAGGGAGAGAGGGAGAGAGAGAGAGGAGGAGGAGAAGAAGAAGAAGAAGAAGAAGGAGAAGGAGAGAGAGAGAGGAGGAGGAGAGAGGAGGAGAGAGAGGGAGAGAGAGAGAGAGAGGGAGAGAGAGGAGGAGGAGGAGAAGAAGAAGGAGAGAGAGAGGAGGAGAAGGAGAGAGAGAGGAGGAGGAGGAGAAGGAGAGAGGAGGAGGAGAAGAAGGAGAGAGAGGAGGAGGAGGAGAAGGAGAGAAGGAGGAGGAGGAGGAGGAGGAGGAGGAGGAGGAGAGAGAGAGAGAGGGAGAGCTCTCTCTTACCAATCAGACACCCAGTATGAATAAAGATTAGCAGATGAAAATGGTGGAGCAGGATAAATGCTGGATGTGGAATAACAACCATAGCTCCTGGGCTCGGTGGACACCTAAGGAAGCAATGAGAGGGAGAAAGGGGGAGTGTTGGTGGGGCACAAACCACTATGCAGGGCAAGTAGGCATTTTTAGACCGTGTTTGGGTAACGCATTACAAAAGTAACATGTTACAGTAATGCATTTCATTTAGCAGTAATATAATGTGTTACTTATAGGATTTCAGTAATATTTAATTTACTATGTCGATTAACATGTTACCACAAAGTGTTAATTGTTTACATTTTTTCATTTATCCACACCCTGGGGCCCTTTTGCCAGTGCTCCATCAGAAAAAATATATTAATATGAAGGGGCGATTTCCATACAAAGTGGTAACCACTGCATATGAATGTGCACAAACCAGGCTCCATCTATCAGTCTCTCTTGAACGAGGCAATGATATTCACCGTATTGTTGTCTACGGTGGATCGTGTCGTACATCCACATTCTCCTCGCTTCATACTTGTCAGATTGAGCGCTGACGAGCTCATCCATACAAAGTATGTGGGCAAGCATCCTCCGGTTGGTGCTCATGGTAAAAAAAACAATTTCAAACAAATGGATAATAAAAAGCTAAGAGGCAATCCTCTTCCATTTTATAACATCGTTGTACTTCTGCAGTTATTTTTGGTGAAAGTAATGCAAAAATAGAGTAATTAGTAATGTCATGCTCTACACAGACTGTAATATTGTATAGTTACTTATTACTTTCAAATGAAAGTAACTAGTGTGTGATAAATTACATTTCTAAAGTAACTTGCCCAACACTGTAGACGTATGACAGGAAGAGGAGTGTTCCTGCTCCTAAACTTGAGCTAAATGACTTCAGGTAAAGCTCAATTGTCACATCTCTGTTTGAATCTGTGTTTCCTGGCAGGTGGGATCACAGCGTACCAGTCATACCCATGGGGTAACATGTACAGTCAGCCTGCCATCCACCAGCGTACTCAGTGCCCTCCAACTTACCCTGGCAGCTTGGGAGGTGCTCAAGATCACCAGTCGCCCTCATCCAACACCCTGCCTCCCCCTTCATTCTTTCCCCGGGGGGACCACGGGCCTCCACATGCAAACTCCCAGTACTCATCACACACCAGCAGCAGCAGCAGCACTACCGTCCTCCCTCCTGTGTCCACCCTGCAGCCATCTCGCCTCAGAGCTGCGATCACTCCAACTAAGGCAGCATCTCTGCTGCCTACTCATGTTAGCCCTGCATCTCCAGACAGCTCTCCAGTGCCCCCTTATGTCAAGATGGAGTATGACAGTCCGCGAGAGATTCACAGCCACTTCCACTGCGACTTCTCCCCCAATCATTTTTGACTACATGTTTGTCTGTGTTAATATATATCTTGTGTACATTTGAGTATTTCTGTATTATACATTTGTATTACTATTATGATGTTCTCAGTAAAAATAATGATGTAAACTGGCTTGGTTGGGCTGCATTTAGCTGCAATAAATGCTCATTGTTCTGTTAATCTTTTATTTTTGCATTTAATTAGCATTGTTTTCATTTTAAATCAGTGGTCTCAAACATATTGTTGCACTAAGGACTGTTTTTATTGATGCAATTTTGTTGCAGACCGGACGGAGAGGGGCGTGGGCGTGTTAATTGCTAAGCGTAATTGTTCCCCACATGCCCATCAGTAAATGCATGCATGTTCACAAATCAACGCTTTGATTCAGTGTTAAATCCCAACACACAAATAATCCTTAATACAAAGTAAAAAATGTACAAAGAGAAAGACAGGTGTAAACATTTTACAGAAACTAGCAACACTTTATTTGTTTGTATTTGTCTAATTAGCTAATTAGCATTTTGAAACGGTATATAAACAAAGCTTTTTTTTAACACGCGATAATGTAGATTAAAGTAGATATGCGTGTTTATTTATGTATTTGTCAGCAGCTACAACTCCTTCATAAGAGGCTGGTGTATAAGCAGATAATGAATCATAATATAGTAAATCAGCAATATAATATGTTATGTACTAGAAGGTTATAAGTGTTGACACATTGTACATTAATAAGCATGTACAAATGCCCTTATAGCCACTTACATCTACATTATAGTGTGTTATAAACAATCCATGCTTTATTTATAAATGGACTTAAAGTGAAGTTTTACACAGAAACTTCAACTTCATTGTCCGTATTTCAGTGTGGTTAATAAATACATAATAAAATACAGAAAAACCTTACTAAGAAATAGTGGAGATAGACCAGCTACCTTGTGTGCTTGTAATCAGCAGGAGTTAAAAATCAGTATGTTTTTGTTTTTGGGCATGATGGTGAGTCATGAGGTAAAAGTTCAGGATAATTACCGCACAGATTGATAAACCTCAGGGAAATTGTATGTACAGACAATTATAGCCTTCAAAGTCATTCAATTATTATTCAGCTTTGCTTAACCATAAACTTTCCTTCTGGCCCGGTAACAGTCCACAGCCCTCGGGTTGGGCACTTCTGACCCTAATTTGATATGCTGCTAAAGTATATGGCTTCAGGGCTGTCTTTAGGCCACAAGAGGACACTGTTCCTTCATGTGAGTCGACCGCATGCCGGGATTTAGTTAACAGCATGTTGGTTTCTCAGACATCCTTCCATCGTGGGATGTAAGACATTCGTTAATCCGATGAAGGGGAAACAGGACGGAGTTGTTTCTAGGGTAGAGGTATCCCAGACAATCGCTGATACAGCCCAAATCCTTAATCTGTGTTGCCATCTGCTGTGTTTACACACTAACTGCACTTTACGATCTGTTTAGTCTTAGTATGCAAGTCAGTTGAAAGGATTGTGGAAACCAAATCCCTATATGAAACTCCACCTCTGAAAGAGCTGAAGGCATTTTCATTACGTTTTGGAACAATCGTGTAATTTCTTGCTCTCAGTAGTGAAAGTAAAACATTAAAAGTTTCTTGTTTTAACTCTAGTTAATATTCCTGGTTCGTAGTCATGCTGCATGTGAAGTAAAGTTTGAAGCTTGGATGATGATGTGGGAGTAAGAGAAGGAAATGTTTGATGAGAGTGAGGAGGAGGTGGCAGGGACCAGGGGAGCGGATAAAGGAGGGGGGAGACGGAGGAGGGAGGCAGTGTGTTGGTCGGGGAACAAGGGAGGAGAGCTGAGATGAGCTGTTGCTATGGGAGGAGAAGAGGATGATGGGTGGGCTCTGCCAGCAGGCGTGGGAGGGAGAAGAAGATGGGGATGAGGGAGAAGTGTGTTGGTAGCACAGGGGGTTCTGGGATGAACAGAACTGGGTTATGTAACTGCTGTATTTGGGTTTTTAATGAACCTCTCTCTTCCTGCTCACTGGCTACTGAGCTGTTACTGTTGGCAGGAGAAGCACAGCATAAACACACATGAATACACACACATAAAACTTCATTTCTCAAACTCTCTTGCATAAAGAAACACACAACACATTCATTTCAGGAATGAAACCCTGAGTGTGAGAGCTGCATTCAAATTCAGTGTAGCAGAGTTTTCTACTCTGGATTTTATTTTTGAATAGGTGAAGCCTATCACTGTGTATCTGTCTCGTGTCAGTATGCACAGTTTCAGCTTTCTTTACATTCATGTGTCAGTGAGCTTTCATGTGTGACTGAGGAGGGTTTCATGTAGGTTTAACTTTGTAATTAATTTTCCACAACTTCCCTGGTGTGAACAGAGAGTGCTCAGAGCACAGCTGGAAGGCATGTGCTTGTGCATGTGTGTGTGTGTGTGTGTTGTGTGCACATATGTGAGAGTGGTCTAAGCACAGTTAAGGGATGCTTCAGTCCACCCCGATTCCACCGTGTCAATATTTACTCAGTATTCTGAGATTTGAAGAAAGGGAACTTGTTTCAATATTTATGGATGTGGTCTAACAAGAAATCCTCGCAGTCTTTCCAAAACCTTGTGACTGTATGCACACACACACACACACACACACACACACACACACACACACACACACACACACACACACACACACACACACACACGAAAAAAAGTGAAAGAAAACCTTGCACTGATTTGATATAGCCAAGTAAGGCAGTTTATTGATATTAGTGGTTAAAGTCTATTAGTATAACTGAACGTAATAGGCCAATGTTGGTTGTGGAACAAAGCTGAAACATGGTTTGGAGATCCACCAGTGCTTTGGTTCTCTGGTTCAGGGTGTTGATTTTTAGTTTGTTTTGAAAAGAAACAACAAATAGACTTGTGTTGGGTTTGGGGGAACAGATGACACGAGGGAGTCGTTGGGGAAAACGACTTACTGGATAAAATGAATAGATTAGTCTGTTCAAATGCTGTGTAAACATGAAGACAAACAATGAAAGGCCCAGCTTTGACAGAGACAAAATATCTCACCTCCCCATGTTGATAGTAAATATATTTGCTGAGAGCGATGTTATTTAAATGTGTCCTTGTATAAAAATGTCAATGACTTGCAGTGTGGTTGAGATGAAGGAATATGTTTGTTTTAGACTTGTTTCCATTTAATCTATGGGTCTGGCAGGACTATTGTGATGAATATTCTCTAAATCTATCTCCGCGGTGGTTTGGCTATTGGCAGTGAAAGAGGACTTACAGGAACATTTCCTTTTTTCAGTAAAAAAGCAAATATGCTCTGTCTTTAGATTAGATTTCTGTTTTGCTACTGGGAAAATAAATGGTTGAGACAAAAAGGGAAACGGAAAAAAACTGAGCTTTTGGGGTTATAGTGAATTTACTAAACTGATTTTTAAATGTTATTCAACTTGAATTGAACAAATGTGATGCTGATAAATCTGCAATTATGGCTTTTTTTTCCATTATTGATGAATATGACAATTATTTCCTTGCCTAATTGACTAATCGCTAATGTCAGAAAAGGTTTTTTGTTTTTTTGAATCTTGTTGTCACAGATCTCAAACCCAATGGCATTCAAATCAATGTATCATCATAGAAGACTAAGCAAACCAGAATAAACACATTTGAGAAACTGGATCCAGCACATTTTGTTTATTTTTGCTTGAAAAAAACTCTATTGATTAAAACTGATTAACTTTCTGATTGTTTCAGCTATAGGTAAATTAAAAGTATAAATGCCAACATTCACTAATTCAAGCTTCTCAAATGTAAATCTAGTGTTGTACATTAATGTAAAGTAAATATCTTTGGATGTTTTACTGTCAGACAAAACAATTTCTTTCGGACATGTGTTATACTAAATGATTACTTGAAACATGAAAGAAAATCTTAAGTTACCAGCCTAATTTGTAAATGTTTTATTGAAACGGACAATCTAGCTTTGTAACAGGGTATATCACACACAGCAGACTGTTATTTTCATCAGTTTAGACAGTGAACCTCTATTACCATGTAACTCTAATCATGTGTAAACAGCGGATGAAAAATGAGAAAATTTCATGGTGCTGTGAAATATTTCACAAATGCTGATGGATGCAGGTAAAGCTCATCCAGCTTATGTTTGTCCCGCCTGCCAAGCAGACGGGGGTTACATAACCTGTGTGTGTGTGTGTGTGTGTGTGTGTGTGTGTGTGTGTGTGTGTGTGTGTACTGTATATGTTTGTGTGTTTCCGCGATCATGCGTACGTCTGTGTCTGTTGTATCTTCTCTTATAAGACAAAAAGCCCATCCCAGAGATGACATGCTGTCCAGGAATAACATCTAAAATCTTTCATCTCCGACTATACGGCAACATAACAAACCCACACACAAGCACTCTTGATTATACAGCTTGTTCGGTAGGAAATCTGTCTGGCTAGTTACTGTACAGCCTGAGCCCCCAACTCCTCTTCCCCTCCCAGACTTACCCCCTCAATTGCGGCTTGTTCAGGTCGTGTGTGTGTGTGTGTGTGGAGGAGGAGGGAAGGTGCAGAGGAATGCAGGGTTGGGTCGCATGGAGCGGGATGTCGGAGGGAAAAGAGGGGTCTCTGTTTAGTGTGTATGTGGAGTATATATAGAGATTAAAGATGTGTATGTGAGTGTTGATGAAAGTGTGTTTTTCCTACTGTGTTTACGTCGCTGGGGCCCGCCTACCTGACAGTGGAGAGGAGAGTAATGAGTCAGGATGAAAGTTTTTGATGGTTGCAATTTAGGGAATATTTACCTTCTATTTTTATGTTTGTTGTGATCTGCTCCGTAGTAAATTTGATCTTAAAATAAATGAAAGTCAAGGCTTTAAAAATCTATAAAATTAGGAAGGGTGGGAGAAAATGACTAAACGTGATAGAAATACGCAAAATGTTACATATGATTCAGGAGCTGAACTGAGCTGAACTTAAGAATCTAGGAATTGGCTTGTAGACTTCAAGTTATACAGAAATGCATGCTTATGCAAAAATGCACACACACCTCCCAACATGCAGAGCAGCAGGAACACTGTGGGCTGTGTACGGTGGCTCTCCTTCACTTCCGCACCATAAATGTGTGTTTGCTATAAGAGGGAACACGGGGAGAAAAGAGGAATTCATGTTGGTGTTTATTTGAGCTTTTGGCCAAATCCAACCTGGGGCGGTTGCGTTGGCGTGCACTCTGCACCAAACCCCAGCCGCTCCTGTACCCCCAGCCACACACACATACTGTACACCCTCAGGTACTTGAGCACACACACAACACAAATTGTACTACTCTCTCTCTCTCTCACACACACACGCACACGCACACGCACACGCACACACACACATCTGTCCATCCTAGCCATATCAAGGTGTGTTTGTCTTTCCTTGGCCACCATATTAGGTCCTCCCAGAGCAGGTATTTCCCTCTCGTACTCACGCACACACACATTTACACACACAAACTGAAGCTTTAGAGGGGGGGTGTCTGTGCTGAGTGTGTGAAGCACATGCATTGATAACCTCCAGCTCAGAGTCACTCAGCCTCACTTTGTGGCCGTCCCCTCGCCTGGAACTCCCTTCGCCCTGCTCTGTCTCCTTTCTGGCTCTTCACTCTAGGACTGTCTGTGGACACGCTCAGACCCCTGCGTTTACTTGTCACCCCTCTGTCGCCATGACGCCTACACCGCTGTTGTTCCTGTTGCTTCTCGGCCTCATAGGGGCTCGGGCCACCTTGGACCTCCGCACGGCCGCTGCTATGGGTAAGAATGATGACCGCTAACCCTTAACGTGGATTCTAATGGGGTAATAACGCTTCAGTCCTTCTACTGAAAACAGTAAACCTCAGAATAGATAACATGAATAAGCAAAGTAAATGCTTGACTTTATACAGAGGTGACAGTATTTTAGAAGGTAAATCCCTCTGGTCTGAGTATGGTCTTTTCCATATCCAAGGAGAGTATGATGTGTGTGAACTAGCTCCTGTAGAGTGGCATACATTCTCAGAGGTAACAGAATTGCAAGGAAGGAATGGAAAAAGGCAAGTATTTATTTAGCTTCATTATGTTTCGCTTTAAAATTGGTGTTAATAATTGCAAAAGAATATAATTCCACAGTTATATTGATTTATATAGTTTCAGCGTTTTTGGGCATGTATTGATTTGGAGTGACAAGTCAGCCAGTGTTAAAGACAGCAGTGCTTTTTGTGTTGTTGCTGGTTGTGTGTGTGTGTGTGTGTGTGTGTGTGTGTGTGTGTGTGTGTGTGTGTGTGTGTGTGTGTGTGTGTGTGGGTGTGTGTGTGTGTGTGTGTGTGTGTGTGTGTGTGTGTGTGTGTGTGTGTGTGTGTGTGATGTAGAAGGTGGTGGGAGAGAGGTGAAGGGTGAGAAGGGAGATCAGTGATGTTAAACAGACACTGGAAGTTTTAGCGATTAATTTAAAGAGGCCTCAAATGCCTGAACCCTCACTGAAAATCCAACATGTTTCCTGTTGCAAAGTGTTTTTTATTATTATTGTTACCAGACACCATCACAAAAATAGTTTTCCGTCTCTAACACATATAAAATAGCTCCATTTGCAGCAAAAATGTTTCCTATTGTATGTATTGTTTCTGAGCATCTCACCGTCTTTCTGATTTTTTGTTCAGTTATCATTCTAATAATTATTTATTAATATTATCTAAGAAGTAATTAAAAAATATATATATTTAAAGCAGGCGACTTTCATCTGATCTTTCCCTGGCCTTCATCCTTCACATCTCTCCACCCCTGTTGCCTCCCTGCATCCTGTTTTTCTGTTTCCTCCCACTTTCTCACCAGCCTCGATCCCCTCCTCCCTCCCTTCTCCTCCGTTCTCCCTATGCTCCTCCCACCCTCCCCCCTTTTATCCCTTCTTCATCAATTACATTTCTTTATGCATCTACTTTTCTGAACATTTCGTGGATGTACAGTTGCAAACTTTTAAGATATAAATACACAACAATCTCCTTTCTGTCATCTTTTCCTCATGTGTAGCGGCAGGTTTGTGCAAAACCCGTCCCACAGACATTGTGTTCATCATCGACAGCAGTCGGAGTGTTCGCCCTGCAGAGTTTGAGCAGGTCAAGGTGTTCCTGGCTAAGGTAATCGAGGGGCTGGATGTTGGACCCAACGCCACCCGTGTGGGAGTGGTCAACTACGCCAGCCGCGTCAAGAACGAGGTATGGCACTCCGCTAGCCTTCACTAGCACAGAGCGACGTTTTTATTTATTTGTCAAACTATTTAATATCACTGACCTTGCTATTATGCAACTGTAGGTGTCTCTGAAGACGCACCGCACCAAAGCCGGTCTGATTAAGGCTGTGACCAAAATCGAGCCCCTTTCCACTGGAACAATGACTGGCCTGTCCATCCAGTTTGCCCTGAATGTGGCCTTCAGTGAGAGCGAGGGCGCTCGTGTCAAATCTCCTGATATCAGCAAGGTCAGACACACATGTAAATGCATTCACACATGTACAATTCAACATATTCCATCATTTTGATCATCATTTAAAAAAATCTAATTTTACCTTCGCAGGTTGCCATTATTGTGACAGACGGGCGTCCCCAGGACAACGTGAAGGATGTGGCTCAGCGCGCACGGGATGCCGGTATTGAGATTTTTGCCATCGGTGTGGGACGTGTGGACATGAGCACCCTGAAGCAGATGGCCAGTGATCCTCTGGATGACCATGTGGACTACGTGGAGAGCTACAGCGTCATCGAGAAGCTCACCAAGAAGTTCCAGGAAGCTTTCTGTGGTAAGATGGGGGGAGGAAGTGGGAGCAGAAGAAGGAAAGATATGGGTTTAATTGTTTAAAGTTAGAGCGACAGAGGGATTAGTGCTGAGTGAAGGAAATAGGAATAGGAAATTGATGGTTGAAAATAATTACTGTCAGAGTGGGTCTTCATCATGTTCCTTCATCACTGTGGACAGAGCTGCCCCCCTATACTGAGGGTAAGGTATCAGGACTGTCATCTTTTCATTCCTTTACATTGTTCCCTCCTTTTTGTCCTCAAAAAGACTTCAGTATATTCATTCAAACATTCAAAATCATTCAATACTCCCAGTGCTGGAGGGCATTAGGTCAGGAACAACCTTTAGGAATGAAAAATCGCTCCTGTTCTTCAGTCAACTCTCACATAACCGAGAGGCAAGACTGATCTCTCTGTAATTACCGATCCATTAGTGACAATCATTAAACCTCTAATTAGTGATGCCCTTTGGCTCTCCAAGTCTGTGGCAGCTTTGACTGCTAGGCAATCTCACTGCAGATGTTTCATCCAAGGGCAGAGCTGCATGATCACAGTGTTGGATTGTTATTGGACGAGCCTGCGCCTCACATTTAAAAAAACATACAAACGGATCTTCTTCATTTGAGGCTACTCCAATCTTTTCCACCTGTTTGTTTTAAGGATCCACTGGACTCATGCATCATCCACACATTCAAAACTGTTGGTTGCAAGTCACAGTGGATCATTAAAAATCAATGCTAGAATTTCCCGTTTTCAAACTGACATAGTTTCATTCTCTCCTCCTAACTCCAACCACCAACACCCCCCCTCTGTGTGTCTGTCTGTGTGTGTGTGTGCCTCAACATATATTCCACTGTGTGTTTGTGTGTTCTGCACGCACACACACACACAGTGTCGGACCTGTGTGCCACCGGGGATCATGACTGTGAGCAGATATGCATCAGCTCCCCCGGATCATACAAGTGTGCCTGCAAAGATGGCTTTACCCTCATGGACAATGGTCGCAGCTGCAGTGGTGAGTGTGTGTGTGTATGAAGGTTTTTGTCCAGGCGCGGTCAATGTGCTATCAGAGTAACATGCCCTGTTGTGTGTCTGACATCACCAGCTTGTAGCAACTCAGCGACAGACGTGGTGTTCCTGATCGATGGCTCTAAGAGCGTGCGTCCTGAGAACTTTGAGCTGGTCAAGAAGTGGATCAACCAGATCGTCGACAAACTGGATGTTTCTGAAAGCAAGGCTCACGTTGGACTGGTTCAGTACTCCAGCTCAGTCAGACAGGCACGTGTCTGCGTTTGCCATTTTAGTGTCATCTAATAATTCTCCTCCTTCTTCCGTATCAACGTAATTGTTCTGTCTCCTTCCCACAGGAGTTCCCCCTGGGCCGCTTCAACAACAAGAAAGACCTGAAGGATGCTGTGAAGAAGATGGCCTACATGGAGAGGGGAACCATGACAGGCCAGGCTCTCCGCTATCTGACCGACAACAGCTTCAGCGCCGGTCAGGGCGCCCGTCCCGGAGTTGCCAAGGTGGGCATTGTCTTCACTGACGGACGCAGTCAGGACTACATTGGAGAAGCCGCCAAGAAGGCCAAGGAGCACGGTGAGAGAGAGAGGATGGATTACTTCTCAATGCATGGGTGTAGTATAAGAAGATACAATCCAAAGCCTACTTTTACCAGTCAGATGTCGAACTGCAATGATTAGTTGTGTGTGTTATGTTGTGTTACAGGTTTCAAGATGTACGCTGTTGGAGTGGGCAATGCAGTGGAGGATGAGCTGAAAGAGATCGCCTCTGAGCCGACTGGAGAGCACTACTTCTACACCGCTGACTTCAAGGCTATGACCCAGATCGCTAAGAAGCTGCAGATTAACATCTGTCAAGGTCACACATGATGATTAAATACAAACATAATTGTGTTATTACTGCTCATTTTATGATATACACTGGTCCAATAACTCAGAACTTGTGCTTTCTGTTCCCACAGAGGACGACCCTTGCGAATGTGACTCCCTCGTAAAGTTCCAAAAGAAAGTAGAAGACGCCCTTCAGGCACTAACAAAAAAATATATCCTTTACAACGGGTGAAATGGTGTGCGAATAAGATGTTAGGGTTTTAATGTTGTTATTATATTTTCTGTCTTGTTTGTCTTTATTGTTGCTGTCCTTGACAAAATCTTACTAGACAGTATGTCGAAGAGGATCGCCTTGTTGGAGAACAAAATCGTCTGAGAACTCACATCCCTTTTTACTATACATCTGCACACACACTCACGTACACACACACACACACAAACAATTTCTACTTCCTGTAAAATACTGAAGAGCCCGTGTGTGTGAACCCTGACCTCTGCTTGTATCCCGAGCTCTTCCAAATCACCTCTGCCGCCTCCTCTCGGTCTTACCTCTCCTACCCTTGGGTCTCCTGGGACACGAAGCGCCGGTTGCCATAGGGACCTTGCCTTTGTGTGTGCTCCGAAGGCCGTCCTCCATAGCCAGCCTGTGTGTTTGTTAATAAAAGTCTTCCCTCATAGGGAAACGGTGACTGTACGCTGAAGGGTTTTTCTTTGTTGCTGCCAATGTTGAATTTCCCCAAAAAAGTCTTGTCATGTCAAAACGGAGAAGCACATCTCCCTCACTTGTTTGTCTGTTTCTATCTTTCCCTTTCGTTCCTGTCATATCTGAAGGCTTTAACTTTCTAGTCTTAGCCCCACACCTATTTAATATTATATATGGTATATATATGGTATATATATATGGTATATATATATATATATGGTATATATATATATATATATATATATATATATATATATATATATATATATATATATATATGGTATATATATATATATATATATATATATATGGTATATATATATATATATATATATATATATATATATATACACATGCTATATATATATATATATATATATATATATATATATATACATGCATATATACAGGTAAATTAATATAAGATATATGTCTAATAATATGGGTACCATTGATGTTTTTTATTTTCCTAAATAAAGGTGATTCAGGAAGTATATATTATAAATTGTGAAACTATTGTATGCACACACAGACACATACAATTCTTACTTTTACACAGTTTTAGTTAATTAATTATAAATATGTATACACAGAATATTCCTATGGCTCCAAAATGTGGGCTCCGAGGACCACAAGGGCTTGACAGGTGTTCAAAGTAAATGGTGAACCATTTCAAATCATTGTCAAAGATTTTCACAACAGCAGACCTTTACACTTACAACTTAATTGTTATTCTGCATAAAGTCTTCTTTGAAGTACTAATATTCTTCCCAGATGGCAGTAATAAGGACCAAAATAAAAGTAGGATCACTACTCCGGTGTGGATTTGTGGGGTTCCCTGTCAACAAAAAGGTTTGCATTGGAGTGCAGCCATGGAAGTAATGTAGAGCTAAAATAAAAAATTATATTTCTTTTGACTGTCACAAAATGAATCAGGCTTAGTCAAATCAAGGCAAACATGTACAGCATTATTAATACTAAATGTGATGCTGCTTCATATAAAATGGAGGACAAGTTTAAGACCGTGCCTTAGACTCGGGTAATTATAATGGGCATGTGTCATCAGTGTAGAAATCTTATAGACTTAGTTAATTGATTGATTAATAGATTAATAGGCAATACTATAGTTATTAGTCATTTGAACACAGTTATGTGTACAACAGACTTTATTTTCTATTATTATTTTCTATTAGGTTATTATATATTATTAACCAATGTTCTATTAGTTTTAGCATGTGGTAAAATGTAACAATTAAGCATTTTCCACAAAAAAAACCAGTAAATCAACTAATGATAAACATATATGCCAGAAACCACCACACACCTCACAATAAAACTATTTAAAAGTTAGTAAAATGATGCAGAAATAAAACTATTTTTTGAAGTCCTGAAGTCCATAAACGAAAAGTTTCGCTGACGTCACAGTGACGTTGCATGAAAAGAAGAAAAAGCTCTCCAACTCTGAACAGCTGAAGAAAGCAGCGATTGAAACCTGTAGTTTTGTGCCTCATGAAAGCTGATTTTAAACGAAACTGTGTGCTCTAGTCTGGGAGTACGCAGCACAAACACAAACCAGAGGCTCAAAGTGTTTATTTATTTCTTACCGAGACATCATTTAACGCTGTTAAACGCTTTCCCGCATCTGCTAACAGTAGCTAAGCTAGCTTCGTGAGAGGTAGACCGTATTTACGGCCAGGTAGCCGGGTATGAGAGAGGCGTCAATGATTAGCAGAACAGATGATTGCGCAGTGAACTAACAACGTCAACGGACACCGAGTATCCGGCAGTTAAGAAAAGTAACGTAACGTTTACAGTTAATACTTCAGCTAACAGACGCTAGCAGGAACGTCAGGTAGCTCAGGGGCTTCAAGAGTCACTCCGAGGTGCTTCGGGTCAAGACATGGCCAGTAATCCCGCAGCAGGCTTCACCTGCCAGGCTAACGGAGGCAACACACCGGGACGAGGGTCTGTTTATGGGGACTTACGTCGCAACCGGTCCGAGTCAGAGTGCGATGTTGGCCAGACTGTCAAAAGCTTAGCACGGCTATGCAGCAGGGACGAAGAGGAGCGAGCAGCTGCTCTGGAGGAGCTCTGCCAAGGGGTGCTGTTGTGTTTGGAACTGGACCGGCCTGGTTCGGCACGGCTGAGTGAACAAACACTCCTACATCTACTTCGGCTGTCCCGGTCATGCCCACTAAAAGAGGTTCGGGGGAGAGCAACTGAGCTGCTGCGAACAGCAAAGGTAATGTTGGGATACTTTTCTGCTTCACACCAGAGAGACGCGGACTTTCCAAACATAAATATATTATTGGGAATGAGTTTGTTCATTTTTAAGCGCTATTGCTTTTTGTTTCTTATCATGAAATTCCAAGGTAATGTGAATGATTGATTATTAGTCGATGCTGATCAGCTGCAGTTATCAGCTGATTACCACTTTCTACCAGATTGCTGGATATTTCATCAGACATTGAACTGTGGTGATGCAAGACTCTGCTGCGGTGTGCACAAACAAGCTGGCCGGACACGCCTCCTCCCGGTGCACTGAAAAACACACCAGACACCCCCCCCACACACCCCCCCACACACCCCCCGAGCCTTTTCACAGCCCACTGTAGCTTCTAGAAATAAAAATAAAAAGTCGGACTGCGTTTGACGCATTTTTCAGTTTATTTGTCTTTCTTTGTTGGAAATAACAAGCGGTGACTTGCGGTATTCTGCGGTGGTTCTTCCGATCATGTCGGTGAGTTGAACGCATGGTTTGTACATATTCTGTTGGCTGCGAGTTATGAAACAGTCCAGTTACAATTCATCCGATTCAGTAAGTCTAGTCAACTCCAAGGGGGTTGAAGCTGAATGCAGTTTTACTCATTTATCTTTATTATTTGTATTATTCATATATTCTGAACTAGCCAATCCTTTAGTTAAGTAGTTTGCCCAATTTAAAGAAGATTTGAAGTAATGTCATTACATTTCAATGTAAAGCTGAACCAATGAGTCGATTTGTTGACCAACAGAAAAATACTATTTTGATTATTGTTTTATCATTTTTAAGCAAAACTCCCCAGTTCCAGCTTCTCAGTTGTGACCTTTTGTTTTGCTTTTTGTGATGTCAAACTCAATATCTTTACGTTTTGGACTGTTGATCGGATGAAAAAAGCAATTTTGATGACATTATCCTGGGCTTTGGGATATTGTGACAAACATCTTTCACTAGTATTTTTTGATATTGAATACGATAAATCAAGAAGATAATTGTCACATGAATCGTTATTTGACTATAATTAACTTAACTCTCTGTGTCTTCCTTCATAGGAACAAGGCGTTGAAGTACCTCGGGCTCTGGCATCAGGTCCAAGTGCCTTTATTCCTGCCAAAGAGGTGTGTGTGGCTTGTTTAAAATAAAATACATCTATTTGCTCATTTATTTATATCAACTATTATATTTGATTTCCAAATAAATACTGTAGTTTACAATTGTTTTCCACATACATCTTTGTAAATTGTTGTTATAGTGTGAAATCACAAGAAAGTGCAGTGTTTTCTTTCCAATAGTAAATCCCATAAGGCACGGGGCAGTGTGTAACGTTGACCATATAAAGTTTATTGGTAGTAGAGAGGTTGTTTCAACAGTTTCTATTATAAGCAGTGTAGCTAACTGCCGCAATACTGCCGTGCCTGTTGCTTCATGCCATCAAATGAAGACACAGCAGTGATATGTTGAAAAAGTTGATGACTAAAAATGTAAATGTCATCTGTGACTCACTCCAAGCTTTCCACTAGAGAAAGTGGGAGTGTTGTATCTGCTTCATTCTTTCTGTACAAGGAACATTTGTAGGTGAATCCCTGACGATGTGTCCTCAAGCATCGTATGATATGAATTTAGTTGTCCGGGACTGAACATGCATTGTGTCTCGCTCTTTCTCTTCAGATGTTGAAAGAAGGGCCGGACCAGGACATCCTTATCGAATCTTTCCTTTCATTGGGTCGTGTGGACCACATCACCATGGTGATGGCGCTGCATCCCGCCTATCTCAGCTGCTTCCTGAGGACCCAGCATGCTTTGTTGGAGATGGACGGCCCCTTGCCCCGTCATTGGAGACATTACATTGCTGTTATGGTAAGAAAACCTTTATTATATAATATATATATATATATATATATATCGCTGGTGATGACTGGGTCAAAATAAAACATAACAATCTCAAAATAAATATTTCACGATACTCTGTTTCTGAAGACATAAGATTTTTTTGGGGGAAAAAAATGAGTCAGTCTTTTTGCAATGGCATAATTGTTTAACTAATATATATATATATATATATATATATATATATATATATATATATATATATATATATATATATATATATATATATAAGTTAAACAATTATGCCATATATATATATATATATATATATATATATATATATATATATATATATATATATATATATATATATATATATGGCATAATTGTTTAACTTATATATATATATATATATATATATAAGTTAAACAATTATGCCATATATATATATATATATATATATATATATATATATATATATATATATATATATATATATATATGGCATAATTGTTTAACTTATATATATATATATATATATATATATATATATATATATATATATATATATATATATAAGTTAAACAATTATGCCATATATATATATATATATATATATATATATATATATATATATATATATATATATATATATATATTTATTATTATTAAATCTTAGGTTCAGCGAGTGTTGCCGACTTCTGATCACTTCCCTGCTTCTGCTGTCATAAAATCCTTCATCTGCTTCGTTTAGTGTTGACATGAAAAGTGACCACAAGGCTGGTGTCTCTCTTCCTCTTTTCCTTCCATTTGCTTATAATACATAATCTATTGTCTATTTCTATCTATTGTTCTGTAGCTGTATTCATTCTCTTATTATGCCTTATCAATAAAACCCTTTGACCCTGGGAAGCCCTGATTCAAATGAAGATCCCCAAATGCTGACTATTTTGCAATCAACTTGGAGTCAGCAGTTTCCAAAGACTTCCATACAAGGACTATGTGTCTGTCTTCTGAGTAGTTCACATAGTGTGATGACTAACGCAGGTGTTTCCTGTACAACCAATAAACAAGACAAAAGTACACTACAGCACAATAAATTGCAACACATATTATTAGAGGACTTACTTTTACTGAGTGCTTGAATAGATGGATAGCTTGAGCGTGTAATAAATTAAAACTAAACGTGTTTAGTCAAGAAAATTAATCAACTCGAGTCCCAGTTGCAGCTACTATATATTGTCGTATTGCTGTAAAGCAACTAGTCTCTTTATATTTTTTATTTCCTCATATAATTTGCTCTCGCGTCATAACAGATACCATGTAATGACATGTTAAATATTGTTCATATTGACCATTTGATTTACTGTAAATGATTGTCGATTGGTACATGCTCAATACACATGAATCAAAGTAATATTAGTACAAATTAAACTTGTCCTTGTTAGATTTCCAATCTTGGTGTACAGAGCTAATGCTGCAAGAGGTGATACCGCAGGTTAAATCATAACCTGATCTTATACAGAAGCCAGTGAGTAAAGCGTTTCAGTAATCATCTGTTTATTTGCATCTATATTTGTGTCAAATGAAGCGGCAACAACAACAACAACAACAACAACTATAAACCCTTGTGAAAGGCCACAGGTACAGGGAGTCTATCCTTTTAACATTTAGACTAGATATCGCTTGAGTAATAGTCTAAACTTTAAAAGTAATGTCAAAGTCTGCCGCTATTATTTTCTCTTTTTGTGATTAAGTCAAGTGTGCCAAAGGGTTTTTATGATTTCTTGCTTTTTATTCATGCCTCCACTAGTAGTTGGACAAAACCAGTATTGCAGTAATACAGGTATAATATTGCTGTAATGCTGTTTCCACTGCAGCCCACTGCTTTTACAATCCCAGTTGGATTTGGTGACTAATTAATAAATTAATTTAGACTGGGTCATGGGTTTAGTGAAGTGATATCACTTCTGTTTTTCTACTTTTCCAACATAATCTCTCGCAGTGCCATAGCTGGGTGGAAACAGCTGCAGCTAATACAATGAAGCGAGTTAAGTTTGATTTATGTGGGCCAGTTACTGGAGCAAGCACTAACCTTAATGATTATTGTCAGCGCTTGATCCTTAACAAACCATAATCAAACAAATGCACTTATTGTTAAAGCTACAAACAAACTGTTTGTACATCTTGTTCTTTATTTTTTAAGACATTTTGCACCATGACCTGCATATCATGAGCCAGATGTTTTTATTTCATTATGATGCTCCACCTTTGAACTGTCGCACGTTATTGCCTCATCAGTGTTTCAGTGGCCATTAAAGGAATGGCTGTTAGTTGATAGTTCTCTCAAACATACCCAGATATATGAAAGGATCTATAAATTGTGCTCCAAAGACATAAAGAAAAGTTATAATATAATCAATTTTAAGTTTAAGTGTTTTGGTAGACCTTCATTTTCTTCTGAAACAGTTTATCATTCAAGGGACTAAAATGAATAAACACATTTCTGTAGATATCACAATCAATAGTTATATTAAAGGATACTAGAGGAGAGGATAACGAGCGAGTTTTTGGTCGCAGGAAGCTAATTAAATGATCTTTTTACGAAGGAGAAAGTTGATGGATGCATAATTGACTTGGCAGTTCATTCTCTGCTTGAGGGTTATCCAGGTGCTGTATCATAGCGAGCCACTAACAGGGTCTGCCAAAGACTGCGATCCTCATAAACATTTAATGACTCTCATCGCTCATATATTCATCACATTAGCTGCCCTTTCAGAAATACCAGTCATTAGACTCAAAATGATCTATCGGTAGAGATATTTAGTTGTGTTGCTTTAACCTCTGAGCCCTTTTTATATTTATGAGCATGGGCAGTTGTTATGCATTATGTAGTTGTTCTACACCAGTGATTGAGCTTTGTTTTTAACTGAGGGTGTACCGTGTTTTGATTATGTTCCACAGGCTGCGGCTCGACACCACTGCTCGTACCCGGTGCAGCAGCACAGCGCAGGCTTCCTGGAGGCTGGAGGGGAGGAGAGCTGGCTGAGCGGCCTCCAGCACGCTCCCACTAAACTCCGCAGCCTGCAAACACTCAACAAGCTGCTGGCACACAGACCCTGGCTCATCACACAGCAGCACATACAGGTCAGACACTACACCCTCTTACTCACTCACTACGTGAGTTTGTATATAGTCACTCCAAGCGCCGGAGAGCACTCTTGCACACATTGGACCATTTGTAAATTAGGGGCACTGTTGGAATGTATCGTTCGTTATGCAGTTTGTTGATTCATATAAAATGGAACGCTATATATATATATATACACATACACACACACACACATTTCCAATAACTCCAAGTCCAAAATTTAAAATGTATTGAAAAAAGATGGATATATTAATTTTTTATTTGAGTTGAGCAAGACATTTCTTTTGTTTGCGCAGACACAAAATATGAAAACAGACATCTGACATCATTCAATAACCTCACTTCTCACTGTAAGCATGCAAACAGTTGTAGCACTAAACACAATGCAGCTGAGGCTGACGTGAACGTCATCAGTGTTAGGAACCAAAGTTTTGGATAAATGAAAATGTAAATATAAAGGATAACTAAAATCATTACAATTCATCCCAAGAGGAACATGAACGGCTGTACAAAATGTTATGGCAATCCCTCCAATATTTGTTGAGATATATAATTGATGACCTCCCACCAACTGCCACTTTATGAAACCTAACTTAACACCCGCCTCTCTGCCCTGCAGGAGCTGGTGTGTCCTGGAGCAGAGCCTCGCTGGTCATTGGCTGAACTCATACATGCGGTGGTTCTGATGGCACACGCTCACTCACTCTGCTCTTTTGTGTGGGGCTGCGGCTTAAACCCTGAGCCCGACCACATTGGAGGTTATACCTTTCAACTTCCATCACCCAGTCACCTTCCTCGCAGCCCTTGCAGCCCCCACAGCCCTCACAGCCCCGCTCATGAGGACGGCAGGCAAGAGGTGAGTCATTTTTCACCACTTCAGAATGTCAACAAGAGAAAAACAAATAAGTGTTTAATTTATTCCAGTGTAGTTTCACCAGTCACACCGGCTGAGTAAAGGTAGTAGACGGTTGATTTACTGTTAAAAACAAAGTCCTTAGTAAATAACCCTACTCTCGTATCTTCTCCAGTTGGTCGATGGAGCGATGGAGGTGGAGATGTTGATGCAAAGGATGGTGGAGTTGCAGCAGCAGGAGGAGGAGTGCACACAGGAGGAGATGGTTACTCGCTTTGAGAGGGAGAGGAGCGAGAGCATACCAACCGGTACAATCATGCCTGTTAATCCCATGCGTTACTCCGTCACTTGATGTACACGCGTTTACTCACTAGTTCCTATTTGTCGTGTTTGTCTTAGCGGTGGTGCGGGGAGCGCCACCTGACCTGGTGCTGCGTCTGGTGGAGGATCCAGAGTTTAGATACGAGGACTTTGCCCCCAGAGGAGAGCAGGCACCACCCACCATGAGAGCCCAGGTAGTTTGAAGCATTTCTGCATGTTCAAGTTTATTTAATTAATTAATGAATTCATACTTTTTTACAGTATACAGTGCCTGTTAATTGTTTGTGCTAAGTTTCATAGACTGTTGGTTGATGTTGGTGTTTGTTGTCTGCAGGACTATTCATGGGAGGACCACGGCTTCTCTCTGGTCAACAGACTACTGCCAGACATGGGCCAGCTCCTGGATGAAAAATTCCAGGTACCCTCACCTTTAACCTTGTAGAAACTCTGGAATTAACACTCATAAACTGAGATATAATAAAATAAATAAAACTGCAGAAAACATTGTTAACATCACAGGTCTATCCGCTCCAGGGAGTTTAAGTGATGCACAATGTCAAGTGGCTGAAACCAAGATCTACAGGAGAGAATGTGGCCACCCTTGCTGGTTTACACACGTGCAGTGAAACTATTAGATTTTTAGGAAAACGAGTGGTTAGTGACTACATTTGTGTTATGAAAAGTGGTATATATTTTCGTTTATCTTTATCTAGACATGCACTCTGCAACAAGGGGTCTTTGTATTAAAGGTTCAATGTAGAAAATATGGCAGAATTTAAACTTTAAAACAATTAACTAACATTATCAACAGAATCTGAAGAGTAAACAGAGTTGACGTTATGTCAAAGACGTCTCTGTGTTGTGTTGCAGAGATATCTACTGAAATTAGCATGCTAACTGACAGTCTTGAAACGTGTATAGCTGTCAGCAGCCCCGGGGAAACAGCGTAGCTTCAGTTAGCAGTTAGCTCGAGCTCAGCCACAGTACCGGGGAACTGCAAACTCCCCGTTGCTGCCGTTACACAGGTCCAAATAAAATGTTTGGGAAGGATTGTTGTGGGTGTCACAGCCCAGCAAAGAGATCAGCAGTACACACTACTGTATATATTCTACTAATATGACTACATTTAGTAGAATGTGGGGCAAAACACAAAGAAAGTTGAAGTGAGTGTCCTGGCGACCAAACGATGAAGTTACTCCTTTGCATTTTCTGCAAAATACTGTAAATGTTATTTGTCAGATTTATTTGAGCACATTATGAGATTAAACAGTGTCTTTGCAGGTTGTGAGCAACTTGACCTACAACAGGATGGCCATGCATGAAGGTGTGGACACTTACACTCTGAGAAAAGCTCTGTGGAACTACATCCACTGTCTGTACGGGATACGGTGAGTGCCACACATTTTCAAAATCATGATATTAACAAATCTTTTAATAGTTTTTTTTTGGTCTCTGCTGTGTCACTAACTTTTTATCATTGCACCTGTGCAGCTACGATGATTACGACTACGGCAGCGTGAACGTGCTGTTGGAGCGCTCTCTGAAGGTGTTTGTTAAAACCATGGCCTGTTACCCCGAGCAGACTACGGCACGCGTTTACCACGCCTTCTGGAGACACTTCAGACATTCTGAAAAGGTATGAGATCAAACACACACCTGAACTTGCATCTCTCTTTGGTACCTTCTCAACAAAGAATGAAAGATTTGACATTTCAGCTTGTCTTCTCAGTTTTCCTTCCTTTTTAAAAATGTCATTAGAGAAGGAGGATTTGAATGACGGACATGACATTTGAGTGTGTCACCTACTAACCTGAAGGTAATGATATGACTGACATCTTTTCTTTTTTTTTTACAGGTTCATGCAAACCTAATAGTGATGGAAGCCCGGCTACAAGCAGCCCTTCTTTATACCTTACGAGCCATCACACACTACATGAGATGACACACCCACACACACATGTTTTTGCAGATGCTGAGCCAGCTGTGACATACCACAGCCCAATGCAACACACACACACACACAGACACGCACACGCACACACACACACGCACACACACACATACTACAGTGAATGTTTGTATATGCATTTCTTGTATTCCAGTGTTAATGTTTTGATGCTGCTTTGCTACTGGAATAACTGATATTTAAATTTTGTTACTTATTTTGCACTGACATTTATCAGGTTTTGTTTCCCCACATGAGCCTCAAGTGTTGTTGTCAATATCTTTGCACATGTTTCTGTCACACAAAGACGTATCTACATGCTAAATGCCAGGTATGCCGGTTGAATTAGTTAGGTCTGGTATAATTAAATTATTATCATGATTCAAGTGTTTATTTGACTGTTCAGGCTAATAATCCGTCAGACACACCATGACTACTCATGCCTCAGTCCTCCCTGTCTGCAGCACACAGAGGCTGAAATACAAAAAGACAAAATAACTTGTATTTTTATATACAATAAAAAGTTACTTTGTTATCAAAATGAAAACTGTTGTGTTGTGTCTGGACATCATGTTATGGCAAAAACAATCCAACAAAACAATACTTTGTGACCTGCTCCTTGTATTTTGATCTGAAGGCTAATATCAGAGACAGTATATATGACAAGCCCAGACTTCTGGATGTGTTGCGGCAGGAGTTGCATTGACACGCCACAAGATGGCGACAAAGACTTAAAGAAATCTGAACGGTCACCACAGTTCACTTTGCCAAGTCACTCTTCAAGGTGAATTGTAAAACTGAGACGACACAAATCCTGTCGTGTTTCGTGAGTTGCAGCTGAATGTGCATGATGTTGATCCAAAGTTATATCAGCACGATTTACCTGCCAGTGAAGTGCACAACAGTCACACTTGTACGCGGATGTCACACATTTCATTCAGTCTTCCTGTAGTTCACACCAGAGAGTGCATGTGTCAAACACCCAGACTGCATTAGCACCAGTTCCTGCCGGTTTTCTGTGGCTGCACGTACTTCCACAATAACTTGGTGCTTTGTTGTTAGTTTCAGCAAGAACTTCAACTTTTATGTCGGAGTAGTCTAGTTCAATCTACTATGTCATGTGCTACTACTAGTTTATTATTTAAGTATTGTAAAAGCTAATATGTTGAAAACGTCAGTGCGATCGATTAAGGCAAGTTTCCCCTGACAGTGGGAATCATTCTACACAAATAGGCAGCAACACCTGATTGTCCGCATTTCTAGAAATGTAGATAAGAATCATTTATAATATTTTTCAATTAAATATATTAATGGGTCATCTTTCAACCGTCCACTACACGCGCGCGTTCTTTAAGGGTGGACTTTATTGCGCGCTTGAAGTCCGTTCCTAAAGCCTTCCGGACGACGCGCGCGCGCTCACTTTTCACTTGCTCAACTCAGTAGCTCGCGGCTTTTCTCTGTGCGCCCCGCGAGTCACCGGACACCACTGACACTCACATCGGGACACCAGGATTCCCCGGGATAACGACGCATTTTGTGTCAGGTATGTCTCATCCGTTTATAATGTAATGTGTGGAAACGTAATACACATTAACCAACTTAAAGTATTATACTTAAGAATGACTGATTTGTTGTTTTTGAATAACTGCTTTAATGCTTTACCAGCAAACCGGGAATCCCACGTCAAATATGATACATGGAATAAGTAGTTTTCCCACATTGTTTATAAAATGGATTTTACTTTGAACCTTTTCACAGTTGTGTTCTTATTGAGTGGAGAAAGTCGACTGTAGTTCACACCTTCGTGTAAGAGACTTTAAATGTAATCGAGGTAGGTAAAAGGACACTTAAGGTACCAAACAAACCAAGATGAGTATTTTGAGCACCCCCCCCCCCCCCCCACCCCAGGGGCCTCTCTCCCTTTTTAAACAGAATTGTCAGAAGTCAAATCAGTTTTCTGTGTTTCTGAAAATTGTGTAACTTTGGTGTGTTAACTGTTAGATAAAAGGAAGTTTGTCTGTGAGAAGTTAATAAAGTGCGACTGCCGGTACTTCCACTCTTCATGCTGGACGGATACCACAGAGAGTGATATTTTGAAATCAAATAGCCACAACATTGCAGTATTGAAAGAGTGGAATTTACCCGAGAGTTTAGTCACAAGTGCTTTATTAAAGTGGTATCTCTTCCTATCAAAAATCTATTAGTTATATGCAAATATGATCAGTTATAAGGTTGTAGTAGGCTAATAGAACATTCATTGTTAAATTGGAAGGTCAAAGGGTCAAACAATAACTTATAGGGTCTGGGTTTGTGGCTGACTGCATCATCTGGGATCAACTGGATGTATTTGTAAGTGGATACATTCTGAAACTAATTTGGAATAATGGCCGTCTGTCTGTCAGACTTTGTTCAATTTGCTCTGGTGGCAGAATATTCCTTTAGTTTATGTGATTTATTTGCCAACGCGCCTACAGGAAACCACCTTGAGGAAAAGGCAGGGCTGGATGTTTCCTGAACATGTCCATCTATCTGAGGGGTTTCTGTGGCGTTAGTGTGGTCAGATTGTGTTTGTTTCTTTATCAGGATTTGGCTGTAGGGAGGTTTGCATACTCACGCCACCTTCCTTTAAATAATCAACATCAATCTTTGTTTCACTTCTGATTTCAAGGCGTCTTGTGTGTCTGTGTGAAGAAGTTGTTGTGGAATTTTGAGGGTCGGATGGGGAAAACCGCGATTAGGCTGTCCAAGGCCGGACTTCATCACTTCCTGTTTCTTTACGAGGTCAGTTCCTGTCTTTAGCCTCTGGGCCAGGAAGGAAGGGGGCGTGGAAATGTTGGGATTGGGGTTTAAGAAATGGCCATCAACATCTTCACACAGCTTTCCCACAAAGCAGCTGAGGGCTGGGACAGTTAAGTGCTTGTCCAGGATGAGCCTGATGTTAGACAATCCTGGATGTAGGTCGTCCGCTGGATCTGTCATGTCAAACAGAAGCTTTGCTGTCGGCCACTGGTGCAACCTGAGGAAGAGTCTTCTTCTTGTTGTGCCCACAGAAGCATGCCCGAGCACCTAATGCTTAAAAAACAGACTTTTGCAGACTTCAGTAAAGGTATTCATGTATGCCTTCCTACAATCCACCTCTGTATCTGCAGGATATGATGACTTCATGTGGAAACAGGACGTCCCGATGACCAAGACACCTTACTTTTCCATTGCCCCCACCCCATCCAGTTTCTGTCCCGTTCCTTTCTGAGTGTGTGTGTATGTACTCTTATGAGTGCGTGTTGCGCGTGTGAGGGTTCGGTAACAGCTTGCTTCCCATTGTCCTATCATTCCTGCTCCACTCACCCTCTGCATCCTGTGGGGCTTCCTGCTGTAATGAGGGAGAGAGACAGAGAAAAAATTATGAAAAGAGATGGCGAAAAAAGAAAAGAGGAGGATTGGAGAAAGTCTGGAAAGAACTGGTGTAAAAGTACAGAAACTCAACAGATCTGAACAATTGTGTGTGTGTTTCTCTGAGTTCCCGCAGTGAATTCCCCACTGGGAGCAGCTTATCTGCAGTCCACCGTGCAGGAAAGGGTGTGTCATTTCATTTGGATTTGGGTGTTTGCGAGTGTGACGATGGAGGGTGATGTTATTGTGATTTTTAGTGCACTAAATGCGTGCTAATGCTTTGCATGTCAAAAATAAATGTTCTTCCTTATATTTATATATTCCTTCTTTTTATAGCGTATAAGAATATACTGTTCTGCAGATGTGGAACGTAACTGAGGTACTTTTACTTTACACGTTTTTCCATTTTATGTTACTTTATAATTCTACTGCACTACATTAATCCTTGCATCACTTATAATGTTCCAATAATATAACACATGTTCCAATGCAGGACCTTTTTAATGGAGTATGGAGTGCTTTGTTTCATTACTTATTATAATTATTGCTGTTCTGTGATTCTCAAAGGGACAGTTCACTAAATAAAAAACAAAAAACATGCAGCCCAGGTTTTGAAATATCTATCTTTAAGATTTCTGCCTCTAACCCAATGCAATGGAGGTAAATCAAATTTGTCGTGCTCACAGCATTGAGATGGCGTTTAAAATTCAACAGTGACGATTTTTAAAATCTATTCGCATGTCTTCATACCATTAGGGGTTTGGCAAGAAAATGTATGCTTTGTAACAACCCTTGAAAAACTGTCAATAACATGGCACTTATGCTTATTATCTGATAGAGATGAAGCTTTTATCAATGCTGTAAAAGGCTGCCTGCGTGTGCAGACAGACTTCTCGTAAACCAACACTGCACTTCTCCCCACAATAGGAAGCTGCTTCTATATTCTAATTATTTCTTCTTGCCAGCTGCTATTAAAATCTGCTGCGACAATGTGCAACCAGTCAGTGATGTGAAGTGAAGTTTTGAAACGGCTAACGGATGAAATAGTAGTATTTCTGTGGAATGATGATGATTTGAAAAGTGCTTGTTTTTAAGGTATAGACGTGGCAAGAGGCAAGCATTGATGACTGTTGCATCATGGAGATATAATGACTGTGACATTTTATTGTTCACCATTGTTGCAACTTGTAGCAAAAGGCTAAACATGGTGAAAGGCAGTGTGTGTGCATGACTGAAGAGCCTTTTTAAATGTATTGTAGTCAGTTTGCTTATTTAATTTAGCTTGTTTTTTATGTTTGCAGCTTTCGTTACCTTAAATTTAACATTACATATTTTAAACTACGAGTAATTCCTGTCACAGCTAAACTCTTCCACCAGCATGGTGTGTTTGTTTGCTTTGCATACTGTATCTACTTTTTGTTACTTGACTTCAAGAGGAAAAGAGGAACTCGGACTGTTTACTTAAATTACTCGGGTGTGGTTGTCAGTACATATGCAAACTCTTGTTTTATCAAATCAAATCAAATCAAATCAAATTTATTTGTATAGCCCAATATCACAAATTATACATTTGTCTCAGTGTGCTTTACACACTGTACAGGTTACAGGTTTATACACACAAAGTAGCTACAAGTGTGCAGTGTGCCAGTTCAAATGTGCAACTCGACCATACCGCACGCACGCACGCACGCACACACACACGCACACACACACACACACGCACACACACACACTTTGCTGTTGCACCTTTAATGTTTGTGGCTGATTGAAAGGGAAACCCAAATAGACACATAGAGCACAGAATGAAATACACACAGACATGTTGGTTTGTGTTTAAGTCTGCACCATAGCAGGTTATATAGCAGTATGTATTGATTGGTAATGCCTTCGTCTAGTGTCGAGTACTCTGCTGCATAGTGTTTCTTTATGTATAAACACCTCAGGTCAACCGAATTAACAGGTGCTAGTTCAGCTTCTGTGTGCAGAGAGGAAGACAGAAATATGGTCAACAGGAACCCAACAGAGAACAATGACTGTGTGTGTGTGTGTGTGTGTGTGTGCTTCTGCTTCTGTGTGTGTGTGTGTGTCTGACTGTGTGCTTCTGTGTGTGTGATTACCAGTATTGGAAAGGTTACTTTTGAAAATGTAATAGGTTACTAGTTACCCTGTAAAAAAAATTGGGTAAATAGTAATGTTATTATTTTGATTACTTCATCAAAGTAATATAATTTATTACATTTGACGGCAGCTGAAAAGTCCTAAAAACAAACTTAAACCAGGCAGTATAAATCTTACAACAGTACTAAACTGTCAAACTTTTTCAATATAACTTGAAGATTGGACCAGAGCAACAGGATCAACGTTGCATTCGGCATATAAGCTTTTTAATTTCTTTATTTCTCAGTAACCGTAACTGATTACAATAACATTTATTTTGTGATTAAATTACGTAACGCCGTTACATGTAACTACACTGGTGTTACATATGCTATTCAGCTGATCCTGTCAGTGGTCATCTGGCAGTCTTAATCAGAAAAAGAAGAGAGGACAGAGGAGCGATAAGGATGAAAGGTACTTCTCCCTTCAGCAGCTTTGGTCCAGTAGAAGAAAGGTTAAGGTTAAGGTTGGAGGGGTGTGGTAACAGAGAGGAAGTGTGTGTGCGTGTTCAGGGTGTGTGTGCGTGTTCAGGGTGTGTGTGTGTGTGTGTGTGTGTGTGTGTGTGTGTGTGTGTGTGTGTGTGTGTGTGTGTGTGTGTGTGTGTGTGTGTGTGTGTGTGTGTGTGTGTGTGTGTGCGTGCGTGCGTGCGTGCGTGGACTCTGTCCTCAGTTTCCAGGAAAAGGGGGAGCAATCGGGAGGGTGGACAGGAAGCTCCAACAGAGCTAACTTCCTGTGGCTCTCCTGATGGCCGACCTGATAGTGAATGAGTGTGTGTGTGCGTGCTGGCTTGTGCACACGTAACATTTTTGCATATTCTGTGCTCTAGACTCTCCTTGATGTAGCCCATTATAGCCTTTGTTGCTTTAAAGATTGAGAGGAATTTCAGGGGAATTTGTGATGTGGATGGGACCAACCTGACACTGTTCACTGGGAGCTCTGGTGTTTCTTTTTTAATGAAAGTGAATTACTTTTGGGTTTTTTTGTCGCTCCCTGCCATAACCTGAATTGTTTTTCCTGTGTGTGACTTCCCTCACATTCCTCAGTAGGTGGGGAGGCTGCAGCCTGGAGTTAAGTCAGCTTGAGAGGTTGCCAGTTTGAATCCCAGGGCCGCTCTACACTTACACCTACAGAAGCTAACACTTAGGCAGTCTAATACAACAGCCCTGCAACAAATATTACCTTCATGAAGGTTATAATGTTCACATTAGTTGAAACTTTTAAAGAGGTGTTGATTCAACATTATTGTCAGGTTTGATGCTCTATTTTGTGGTGCCGTTGGATTGTATTGCATTATACTGAGAGGTGTTCTAATATTTTGTGCACCCCAATTATATCAATACAGTAGAGCCCAGGCTGCATGTTTCCACTGTTTATGCTAAGCTAACTGGTTGCTGGCTGTAGATTTAAATTTACTGTACAGACGATCAGTGTTCTCATCTAACTGGTGCTCTGATGAATGCCCTTGAGCAAGGCACTTAGCAGTAGGCATATTTGTTTCCCTGAAGAAATAATGCAAAAAAATTAAGAAAACTTATGTTGATCAGGAAAGCTCCCGATCAAACGTGTTACAGTCTTCTCTGAATGTATTTTCTTCTTGATTCTGGCACCAGCTTTTGCTTTGTCAACACAAGTTCTGTTGAAGCAATGTGATTCACTCAAAACTGGAATTTGAGATTCTGTACATGTGTGCAAGTGTGCAGAATGAACTTTGTGAAACACATTTCACATTGTCAGTGACTGTTGCTTTGTGTCAGTTACCTCAGTCCAATGATGACATTTACAGGTCTATTTCACCAAACACACACACACACACACACACACACACACACACACACACTCATACTCACACGTTCAGGTACACACGGCTGTTGACCAGAGTACCCTTTCTCGAAACGGCAAAGCAAAAAAGGAAGTGGCTTACCTCACATCTCTCTCTGTCTGTCTGTTTTCTTCGTGCTGTCTCTCTCTCCTTGTGTCTCCCTTCACACATCTCTTTATTCACGCTTTAATGCTCTTGAGTCTTTCTCCCACATTCTCCAAAACCTTTTCCTTCTCCAGTTCTCTGACACTCATCCTCTCTCATTCCGCCTCTTGTCACTCACCACTTCACTATTTTTTTTCCCAGTGGCGATGGTGATTGACAGATGATCTGACACAGGAAGACATCAGGTGAGAGAAAGTTGACTTCTCCTTCCCGCTATACCTCCAACCCCATTTCCGCTCTGCCTCCTCTCATTTGAGGGAAGTAAAGTTTTTTTAATTTAAAGTTTGTTACTTCTCTCTTAACAGTTCTCTATAGTTCAGTGACCGCCTGTATGCTGTTGATGTGGCAGCTTACAAGTGAAGTCTCAGGTTTCGTAGACATGACTAAGGGAAATTGATTACTTAACGTAACACTAAACATTTACTTATCTTTTATATTGAATCCTATGATAATCCACTAGATTCTTGTTTTTTTCTTCTTGTTTGTGGTAATGTTATTTGAATAATTATTCTAATTAAAGGGGCACTCCACCAATTCTGAACGGGTATTCCAGTTTACTTGTCACAAGGAGTGCTGCTCAGCTTGTGAAGACTAATAAAGTACATGGAGTTATATATGTCTTCTGTGACTGGGGGAGATTTCCAAAGTCTTTAAAAATAATCCCCTGATGACATCACTATGACATCCTCAGGGTTCTTGTAGTTTAGGTTTGAGACTTAACCTTTTTAACAGAAATCCGTTGTTACAAACTGGAGGTATAGAGTTTTGAAGGTGGGATGAGGATGCTATTAAGTTGCATTATGGGAAATGAACTTCAATTTTCAACCACTGTTTTTGTTTTTTATGGAAGTGAAATACGAAATCCCTAGAGTATCTTTTTAAACAAGTTGTTTAAAACTCCGCTTGCTTTCACAGACACCGTCTCCGTGCTGGTCATTATGGGGTGTGCCTGTTGCAAGCAGAAGAAGTCCACCAAAGTAACAGTATCAACAGCAGTTGATGTTACAGATCTGTCTCCTAGCAACGCAGATGGAGGGTTGTCCGCGGCCTTGAATCAGGGCCGTTATTGTCCCGACCCCACTCAGACCATCCCAGACTTCAACAGAGGCTTTTCATCCGGCATCATCTTCCCTAACACCAACACAAACCAGCGGCCTGGAGGTATAAGTACAAGTAGGACTGTAAAATGGTCCTATAATATAAATTATATTCTAGAAGGTGAAAATCAATATACCTATTAACAAGTACAGTTTGCCATAAATGAATAATAGAGCAAAGTGGACCCAGCACTTCTTATATCTTTTGTACTATAAAACAAATCTGAGAAATCTTTATTGCAAGAGTCGTTATAATATGCTGCGATCAAAAATATTATATATGACAAGCACAAAGAGTAATGAAAGACTTAACATTGTATTTTATGTATGTACCACTTCTGTTTCATAAACAATGTGAGAGAAGAGAAGAGCATGGCCGACTCTTTCTTTTTACTTCACAAGTCTGTCTTAAAACAATGCTCATGCATATGTACATGGAAAGAGTTACTGATCGCTGTAATGGTTTCTCCTGTCCAGACTGACCCTGATGTGATCTCACAATTTCAATGTAAGAGAAAGGGGTCAAATTCCATAGTGCTTGTTTTGTGCAAAAACTCATAAAATAGTTTTAAAATAGTACCAAAAGTAGAATTTGGTACTAAGAAGACTATAACTTTGGAAGATAGCCATTTGATTTGTATGACTCAGGCGGCTCATATTAGCTTCTGCTGAAATATTAAATGCATTTTTGCATAGAAGGAGGACTATGGATTTTTGAATGACTTTCTTCACAACCAGTATGTGCAAGAAGAATCATCACTCCAATAACTATTTTATGTACCTTTAATGTATCCTTTAGATCATTTTAAACTGTGAAACCCTAAATGATGGATAGATAGAGTAACTAGTGTGTATAACTGGAAGCTCCTCTGTCCGTGTGTGTGTTAATGTGTGTCTGTGTGTGTGTGTGTGTGTGTGTGTGTGTTGTGCAGGTGGTGGAGTCACTCTCTTTATAGCTCTGTATGACTACGACGCTCGCACTGAAGATGACCTTACTTTTCAGAAAGGAGAAAAATTCCAGATTATCAACAACACGTAAGCACAAACACAGCTGCACTTTTATATCATCTGCTTACAGATGTTGCCAATTGCAGGGAAAACTCCCCTGATGCATCGGGAGCTGAAAAATGAGAGCTAACTATATGTGTTAAATGTTTTAAACAAGGTCAGTTTTGACATTACAGGCTGCAATTAAATGCCAACCATTACATTCTGCTGCCGATGTTGAGATGTTCATGTGTTTGAACAATGTTCTTCTCTTGATATCTAAATAGTATAGTTTTGTATAATGAAAGTTCACACATTTGCTCTTTATCTTCTTTCTCATCTCGACACCTTTTATACTTCCTTTCATTTTAATGTAGCTAAAGCATTATGCATGAGAACCTTTGAGACCATTGTTTTTGTCAAGTCCGGTTTTTGCCACTGTCGTCGTTCCTTTTCATTCCTAATTTAAAAAAAAGACTTTTATATGTATCAAGTTTTTGTTTGTGTATACAACCACAAGTATTGCACTTGTTTCCTTATTATTTCCTTATGTTCACTTTTTTTTTTTACAATCATAAGGATAGAAACAGAAAACAGAAAATAAAGAACAAACAAACAGCTCTGGTTACAAGTGTCCATTATTGAAGAAGGGCGTATACAAATCCAGTGTCTTGAATGATCAGTTAGTCCATAAGCATTTTCCACTGTGTCATAACTCAGCAACAAACATATTCTCTCAATAATATCTTGGTTAAATATCTATTTAATGTTTTGGGAATTGCATGTCCCAAAATACCTTTAATTGTAACATGCACACTTTCCCAAAATGAGTATTATTTATGACATTCCCAAAAAATGTGTGTGTGGCTTGCCTCTTTATTCCCATATCTGCCAACATGTTGTGCACCAATTAGTTTACTGTTTAGTTTAAGTTGAAGTGCAGTACCGGGCTAGATTTGTCCACCCAAACTCCCTCTATGTCCTGGAATTTATGTTCTTCAACTGTTGAAAAATATCATTAGGGTTTTGAACTATGAACCCTCCATCATATGTCATACCAAACTCATGGGTACCAAGCGAACTGTATTGTTACACATCATCCTGATTTTGTCGAGCAAACCGATGTTTTGTGTGTGTTTTGTTGCAGAGAGGGTGACTGGTGGGAGGCTCGCTCTTTGGACACAGGCCACTCAGGTTACATCCCCTCTAACTACGTAGCTCCTGTCGACTCCATACAGGCCGAAGAGTGAGTACACACACACACACACACACACACACACACACACACACACACACACACACACATACACACACGGAAGCAGACATAAAAAGCTACATCTGCTGCCATTCAAGTGCTGACAGTTTACGTTGAAAGATTTTCTCAATGATTGTCATGTAGTCTGAGGGCAGAGGTCACAGGATGTGTCCTGTTGCTGTGGTGACCCGTGTTGTTGTCATGGTGACAGGTGGTATTTTGGGAAGATGGGGAGGAAGGATGCAGAGAGACAGCTGCTGGGCCATGGCAACCAGAGAGGGACTTTCCTCATACGAGAGAGCGAGACCACCAAGGGTAAAATGACCACACACACACACACACACACACACACACACACACACACATACACACACACACACACACACACACACACACACACACACATTCTTAATAGAGGCTTACTGCTCTAAATATATGAACACTATCAATTTCTCTCTCTTTCTATCTCTCACCTCTCCCAATCTATGCTTCTTTGTCCTCCTTCTTTTCCCTCCCTCCCTCTTCCTCTCCCCTCGTTTCTCTTTATAGGTGCTTACTCTCTGTCTATCCGTGACTGGGACGACAACAAGGGAGACCACGTCAAGCATTATAAGATCCGTAAACTAGATAATGGTGGCTACTACATCACCACGAGATCACAGTTTGACACGGTGCAGCAGCTGGTAGAGCACTACACAGGTAACACACACAAACACAAAGTCAAAAACTGCTTGTGTTGCCATTTTCTGATGCGCCTTCATGCTCCAAAGCTCTTCGGCTCTTTGAACAATCATTCTCTGCGCAGCTGCAAGAAAGACTGTATTTTTTATTTTGTTATTCTACTTGATTCATACTGTAATTACAACATTACCAGTGGTGGAAAGTAAGTACTTTTACTGTACAAAAGTACAATTTTGTGGTACTTTGCTTGAGTTTTTCCTTTTGATGCTACTTTCTGCTTCTTTACATTTCAGATGGAGAATCGCGCTTTTTACTTGACCACATTTATTTGACAGCTTCATATTCAGATTTTTACATAAAAAGTGTTGGATCATCTTAGAAAATATGATTCATTGTTATAGAACCACCACAACAGTACAATAAGTAACTAAAACGAGCTCCACCATGACCACCAACAACATTAAAATGAGGCTTTCATGTCAATGCATCAGAAACAATAATCTACTAATATTGTATAATAATATTAATAATAATGCACAACTCTGCCATTCTGCCTACTAAATTGTTCAAAGTAAGGATTTTGAACTCAGAACTTTTTACTTGTAATGGACTTACTTGTTCTTACTTTTTCTTTTGTAAAGTATTCAAATAATTCCTCCACCGGTGACTATATAGAGTTGTTGTAGCAAGCAGGGTTCACACCCTTAACTTCCTCTGCTCTCTGTCAGTGTACATCTGCCCCCTAGTGGTGTGTGTCGATATAGCAAAAGTTCTGCAGTTTGTGACTACAGATGACACCATCATCAAAAGCAAACTGAGAGATTTGGCCACATACTGTACATCAGTGACTGTAGAAATCTGTACATGATGCTGCTCAACATGTGTGTTTTTGTCTGTGTTGCTGAGTTTTCCTTGTGCCTTTGTACTTTAGTTTTTGATTACCTTGTCAGTTGCATAAGCGCATAAGGCAACCTTTCTTGTTCCTTTTTTTTTTTTCAGCCTTTGATGCTTTTTCCCCTGTTTTATTTATTTCCCCACTTGTTTCCTTTTTCCTTCGCCTGCTTGTTTGTCTCTCCTCTCTCTCTCAGAGAGAGCGGCGGGACTGTGCTGCCGTCTGATTGGCAACTGTAAGCGGGGCATGCCTAAGCTGGCCGACTTATCAGTGAAGACCAAGGATATGTGGGAGATTCCCCGCGAATCCCTCCAGCTGATTAAGAAACTGGGCAACGGCCAGTTTGGAGAAGTCTGGATGGGTATGAATGGTGGGACTGTGTTGCAGTGGGGGAAGGTGACAACGGGAGCACACCTGGATAAAAAAAAAAAGTATTAAAAGATGAGCAGGTACATATAATGCATTTAAGTCTTGGTTGTGTTCAGTTGACAAGAACATCCGTAAACGTTTCTGGTGTAAAGACACCGGCAAAGTCACAAACATACACTGTAAAGCCCTGTTTATCTGTCTGTGTTGTTCAGAGTCTGCAACACATATACACACAGAGTTGATAGATAGTCTGGACTAGTTTTTAAATATTGTGTGGTGAATAGAAACTACAGCAGTGAAAGCAAATCCAGAATAAATCCCTGTGTGTGATATAAATTGCATGGAGGCAGCAGTTAATGAATACAAAGGTGGCTTTATTTTACATCCAGGTGTGCAGAGTTGTTCCCCTCCTCCCCTGTTGTTGCATGTGCATGTTTCATCATCTCACCTCACCTCTTTGTCACACCCCTACCCATCTTTTGTCCATCTTTTCTACCCTTCACGACAACCTTTTCTCCCATTCTTCATCACCCACTTCCTTTCCTTTTACTACATCTCCACCCTCCTTGGCTCCCACCTCCTCCCCCCTAATAGGCACTAATGATGGGCTGTGTTATTACCTGACCAAACCCTGTCAAAACGCCACCCCACTCACCATGGGCCTTGGGCGGGACGCCTGGGAGGTGCTCAGGGAAACGCTGTCCATGCAAAGGAAGCTGGGCCAGGGCTGCTTCGGGGACGTTTGGATGGGTGAGACTGACACCGCCAACCTCTGACGCCCTCTATACGTAGAGGGAGAACTGTCTGTCCAGCGTTGTCCGTTACTGTCCTGTAGCAAAGATTGTTGGTAATGCTTCATGTTATTTATGTCAGTGTATGTAAGTAAAGTTTGATGTTTTTTCCAATATCGCTTGGTATTCCCACGTGATGTATTTCCAATTTGTGTTCAAATTGTCATACAGTTTCACAAACTAAATCAGAGTGCGTTCATGTTTCTGAGCCGTGCAAAGTTTCTCCCTGAAACCAGCCAAGCTACAGTATGTACCAGAAAAACTCCCTCCCTACTAACATCACTCAGTCTCATGTCATGCATGCTCTCTAAAACAGCAATCATTTGCATGCAACAGACATATGACCATGTGTGTGTTCGTTACAGCCTGCATGTTGTGTGCCTTGTTGTTTTTTCTATTTTTTCTATTTTTGGCTGTATGTGTGGGTGGGGTCCAAGTATAAGAAGTATGCACATGTGTATAAAGCCATCACCTTGTCATTATACCAGACAATTGGTGTGCATGCCTGCACAGCATGTGTGTGTGTGCGTGTGTGTGTGTCTCTGTGTCTCTGTGTGTGTTAGTGTGTGTCCATGTGTGCATTAACATATCATTGCCTCTATGCCAGGCATGTGGAACGGTACCACCAAGGTAGCTGTGAAGACTCTGAAGCCAGGGACCATGTCGCCCGAGGCCTTCCTGGAGGAGGCTCAGATAATGAAGAGACTCCGCCATGACAAGCTGGTGCAGCTCTACGCCGTCGTATCTGAGGAGCCCATCTACATTATCACTGAGTTCATGAGCCAAGGTATCAGGCTGAGTAAACTGTCATGCCTATGTAGATACAGAGTAAATCACTGTCGTTGGTTGTTAACCTCTCTGACTGAAGTAAACTCCTCCGAAATCAGACAGTGTTTTTTTTCCCATAAAGATGCATAGTCGATAAAACTGTAAAGCATTCAGAGACTGCATACCAACATCAAGGTTTCACAATCTCTCAATTTATCATAATAAAAAACATTTACATAAAACAAATAGTAAATATACAGCATACTATAAATAGAAGGATAATATATGAGAGGGTCATTCTCTTCTCAACAACTGTCTTGAAACAATGTTGAAAAGCCCATATGCACATCGAAGGAGTAATAATAATTTGTTTGACTTTTTCTAGCTGCCATAATAATTGGACACATGGTACATTTCTTTCATTTAAGTAAGTGCAGTAGTTGATGAGAAAATAGAGAACGTTCTCAGAAACGCCCTGTCTTGCATTGAACTTCAAGAGTTGAGGCTTTTACCCAACATTAAAATAAGTCTGTAGCTTGAAAGTTGAAGTAAAAAGAAAACGCAGTCATCTTTAGGCTGTCATCTGTCTGTGCCCGGTTCAGTCGATGAGACGTATCTTCTGCCGCACAGAGGATTGTGGGGCAAAATAGCCAGGAAAGCATGCTGGCTTGCTTACTGCAAAATGCGACCCGATGCAGTAGGACTTGCTGGTATTTTTGGCATTCTGCATTTGACTTCTGTATTGAGCCATACTAAAGCCTTTTTCTGGCATACTAAAAAGTTGCCAGAAATGTTAATTTGGCTATTGGAACGCTGAGCTACAACTCTCTCTTCTTTTGACCTTTGACCTCCGTGTGGAGGTGGCCGGGGGGCAGGTGAAACTTTATTTCAATATTCACTAAAAGAACTAAAAAGAAAGAAACAAAAGTTGGCTTTAAGTTGTCTTCATGCAAAGTAAACTGGAATATTATAAGTGTCACTATGATTTTACAAGCATCTATCTAATAAGAATTTGACTGAATTTATATTTTGTACATGATACACAGCAGATATGAGTTAACTGCAGGAGGCATAAGGACTGGCCAGTCATGATGCTACAATCTTGGTTTTTCAGGAAGTTTGTTGGACTTCTTAAAAGACGGGGAGGGGCAGAGTCTTAAATTGCCTCAGCTGGTGGACATGGCTGCACAGGTGAGTTCAACACACGCAGATACAGACATGCAACTTAAAGGACATGCGGTCACTATCTCTCTGAGCTCTTTTTGTCTCTTTGTGTTTATAGATTGCAGCTGGAATGGCGTACATCGAGAGGATGAACTACATCCACCGTGACCTGCGAGCAGCTAACATCCTTGTTGGAGAAAATCTGGTGTGCAAGATCGCTGACTTTGGCCTGGCGAGGCTCATCGAGGACAACGAGTACACAGCCAGACAAGGTAACAGCGTGAGATATTAAGTGAGCGTGCGTGTGGATGAGGGAGACAGATGAAGAAAGCCACGCTGATTAAGAGCGTCTGCCTCTGTGCCTAAATTTATATACATAACCTATCTTACCTAATTATACGATTATGTATCTTTACTGTGTTGCCATGGTTTCAGGGGCGAAGTTCCCCATCAAGTGGACGGCTCCAGAAGCTGCTTTGTATGGACGCTTTACCATCAAGTCAGATGTCTGGAGCTTTGGCATCCTACTAACTGAACTCATCACGAAGGGGCGGGTGCCTTACCCAGGTACGTATTTCTTAATCTCACGTAGTCTTGAAGACACACAGTCAGGTGTGCAGAGATGTATTTCTAAATATTTTTAATCTCACGTAGTAACATCTTTGGCAATGAAAATTCTGCAGGACCGGGACAAGACGTTAACAATTGAGTGTTTGAGAGTTTACTTACATTTTCAACCAGAACAAACTACATTACAGTACTTGTTACTTGTTAGCACTAGTTTTAGGGCCTTGAAAGTGCTTCAAAGTAGATGTGAAGGAAGGGAAGACTCTTTCTTAAGCACCTGCCACTCTGCTGTGTACATTAGCACACAGATCATCATCACCTGTAATGTAATGCAGTACGTCATCTTTGCATTGTATCGTGAGATTTCTAAGGATTTCTTTTTCTCTGTTTAAACTTTTCTCTATCCAACATGTTTTGTTTTTTTGATGTGTCCATAATCTAACCCTCCTTCTCTAATCCCTCTCTCACTCGTTCCCCCTCCCTCCTCTGCCCCTTTAGGCATGAACAACCGTGAAGTGTTGGAGCAGGTGGAGCGGGGCTACAGGATGCCCTGTGCCCCGGGCAGCCCCGCCTCGCTCCATGAACTGATGGTGCAGTGCTGGAGGCGTGAGGCCGATGAGAGGCACACTTTTGAGTACCTGCAGTCCTTCCTGGAGGATTACTTCACCGCCACAGAGCCGCAGTACCAGCCCGGAGAAAACCTGTGACCTACACACATGTAGGAGAGATGTGAAGCAATAAACGGACAAACAGAAAGAGAATGACAGACAGATGTGGATGTATTACATGCGGATACTCTGATATGCATTCATTGTATTTGTTCCACACATACTGTACATACACACGCACACATATTAAGATACATATCATTGTCTTGTTTAATTGTTTAAAGACAGTTTCCTCCTTTTTGATTATTGATCACTGCAGCCCATTCAGGAAAGATCAGCTAACCGTGTTGAAGAGCAGAGTCGGAGCTCTGCTGATCAGGCCTGGCAGTAATGTTGCTTTACTCTGTAACCATGACAACAAGGAACTGAAAGAAAATGTAGCTGGTTGAGGTGGGGGGAAGTCGAGTTGGTACATGATTTGTTCAGCTGCCATATATGTTCAGGTCCTTTTGATTTCTGTGTCTGAGATTTAGTAGAGCAACTGTTCGCCTGAGATAAATATGTTGATAGTGAAATGATTGAAGGTGCAACAGGTTTCAGAAAACAGTAAATGAACCTTATGACCTGTGATGTAGAACTGCAACTATAGATAAACGGAAAAAATATGAATTCATTTATATTAATTCATAATCAATAATTTGTTAGCATTTTTTCATGCAACAATTGCAGAAAATGCGGTTTTCAGCCTCTCAAATACGGAGATTTCCCACTTTCTCTGTTTTGCACCATATACAACTGAAGGTCTTTGGGATTGGGGCTGCGAAAACAAGACATGTAAAGACATTCTTCACTATTTTCTGAAATGTTATAGATGAAACGATTAATTGAGAAAAATAATCGACAGATAAATCGATAACAAAAATAAATTGTTAGTTGCAGCCTTACTGTGAGGTAGATTATGTACACAGACACTGTAAGATTTAATAAGATGTCTCCTCTTACAATAATCTACAAGCATATAAAAAGGCTGTTGAACTGATCCATGTCCATAACCTGAACGGGCAAACTAATCAAACTTGCACCAACATGTGCCTTAAAGTGGTCAAATTAAGGGCTGTTTTAGATTTTAAGTACCTTTCAATACTGTGTTAGTATCTCTGAGATGATAAGGAATGCTCTTTGTCTGATCATTTGTGTATGAACTGTCTCTTGCTGTTTTAATTTAACACAGATATATCTGTGCATCACAAAGACTTCTAAATTTAGTTAACATGTAGTGTTCATCTGTTGGGAGGGCAGGGTGAACTGTTACACATAAAGGGAAAATATCAATGTCATTGGACTTTGGAAGAATAGTGTTTTAAATGTTTTTGACAAGAATGTAACCTTTATGTTATAATATTCCCCTGCCATGTTATTGTAATAAAGATCAAATATCTTTTCCGAGTAAAGACATGTCTCTTATTCTTAGTGTGTTTGGACATGTATGCTATTTAGTTTGATGCATCTTCTTAGGTTGTGTCAAAGACTGATGCCATTTCATGCGAAACACTCAAATACACAAGGATGAATGATCATTTCCTTTGGTATGCCTTTAAATCTGTATTATTTGTTTTAGTATTTTCACACGCTTATGTGAGGAAATATTTGTACTTGGTGTTTTATGATTGTCATATTTTTGTATTTTACAAAAATAAAAAACAAACAAAACAATTAGTACAAAAAGTAATGAGTTGATGGAAAATAAAAATAGAAAGCTTTGGCCATTGAGCCAATTCAGAAAAGCTATGTGACCATACTGATGTAATCAATTCACCTAAATATAAATAGCTTCAGATCAAGCATGGAGTTTTACCACATAGTTTGTAACTTTATATTTTATTTAAAATATCAAACGATATTATTAATGTCATTGCCATCCCTGGAAACTGTTAAGTCCTACAAAATTCCTCCCACTCATGTCTCTGTATCTCGCTCTCTTTCAGTCTTCAGTAAACTACTGTTCCCATAGTTCCACAGGTGTAAAGTGAGGCCAGCTACGGGTGCCCGGATGGGTCTGACAGTCAGGCACGTTGGAGAGGCACAGCGGAGACTGGGGCGCACGAGAGACAGAGAGCTGGAATTGCAGAGGCAGAGACGCACGGGCGCACGGTCGATTTTCGCCTCCCGCATACTGGGGAGTCCCGTGCCTGTCATCAAAACCGGAGCATAGGGCTCAAGCACGGTAATGTCAGCACCTTAATTGAGGACAGGACTGTGAACCAATATCCCTGCTCACCATTTATTATTTTTTTACCCTCCTTTTTGTGTTTTTGCTTTCCCTTCTTTGTGGCTGCAGATATTGATGTGAGCCAGAGGAGCGGTTTTTCCATTGAACCGCACGAGACGGTGGCGCGCGACGGCAGGAGGAGACAACGTTTACATTGCTGTGGGA
>NC_041365.1:5830824-5945824 GCF_900634415.1 Cottoperca gobio | reverse complement strand
TAAAATAATTTCCTTAAAACATATTTTTATAAGAAAAGCCTTTTTTGGTGACAGATTTTTAACATTTGTGTTTCTTTTGTTCTGTTTTGCCTTTCCGCACACTATTATTTTAGTTCTTATCATTGTGTTGATCATTGTATTTTGTGATGCATTTTGTAAGTGCTAGAAAAATAAAGATATTATTATTTATCATTTAACCATAAGTTACAGAGCCCACACAAACCTTGCCACTAGAAAGAGCTTCAGTAATCTATAGATCAGAAAGGATATCCTACCAGAGATTGAGTCTGTTCTATCGCTCATTCTCCAAAAAACAATATCAGGATTCTCCTTACAACTACAAAGCATCTAATTTCAGGAATTTGGCTTCGAGCTGTGCACAAGATTTGTCAAATGCAACAAAGAGCTTTTTTTTCTTGTTACAGACGTTTTGTGAAAGTCAGCTGAAGATCATTCTGGCACTCCCCTTTGAACTCTTCAAAACAAATATATGTAACTGCCATTTAGGAAAGGGAATCAACTCCAGCGATGTGAATGAGTCAGGCCATTATTATTCAGCTCTTGAAATGCAACCCAAAATACATGAGAAATTGATTTTAAGGCACAGATTCACTTAAACAATCTATTCATAGTGTCATAATCTGATTGGTTTAAAACCTAGATGTATATTCTGATGGCTTATGTCTATTAGAAGATGGCTTTAAGCGTAATATTTAGATGCAAATTTTATAAATCTTAATGTTATAAATGTCTTCTGCTGTTTCCAAATCAGAGATGTTATACTGTACTGCAAGGTTTCCGTCGTCTTCTGTTAAAAACATCTTTATGTCCTATTAGAACTCTTATTTTAATATTGAGTAATTGGACATTTCAGGAATATTTTACTTCTTTTAATATTTTTCACTATGCAACGAGCTACTGGCTAAAAATAATTAGCCATTATTTCGTCCTTGCAGTGGAGGGTCCTGTCTTTTACGGCTCCTATTAATCTAATCGTCACCTGAAGTGAAATAGCTTTCGCCACAGGCAGGTAAACGTGATTCACCTCCCACACATACACACACACAAATACACACACATATGCACCCACACACACAGCAACCATTTAGCATTAGTGTAAGCAGTGTTTGTATGCTCCATTCTGTCACCTCCCACACGATACATTCATAAAACAGCAAAGGCACTGACTCAATAGAAGACATCTCCCCTTCTCTTTTCTCTCGCCTCTTTCCCTCTTTTAACCCCTCTGCCCCCCCTCATGTATCTGTGCTTTAGTCTCTTCTTCTTCTTCTTCTTCTTCTTCTTCTTCTTCTTCTTCTTCTTCTTCTTCTTCAACTTATCTCCATCTCTCCTTCCCTCCTACCTTTCCTGTATGTCTCTCCTCACCTACATCCTCATTCTCCTCATTCTCCTTGTCTCCCTCACACCATCCCCCCCCCCAACAGAGCTGGTTGCAGCCGGTTTGAGTCTGACAGTGGAGAGGAAGCTTCGACCTTTCACCTCAAGAGGATGGAGGGAGGGAGACAAGAGGAGAGGGATGATGGAGGGCAGCGGGATGGAGGAGGGTTGGAGGGGGGTGGAACTGCAAAAGGCGAGGGAGAGGTCAAAGAACAGGAGGGATTTGCGAAGAAAGAAGGGAGAGAAGAGGGGAGCTGGGGGAAGGGACTGAGAGAGAGGACGGAGGGGTCAGAGAGGAGAAGGAGTGATAAATGAAGGGAGAGCAGTGAGATGGAAGGATGAGGAAGGAGAGATGGAGCGCGTGAGAGGATGAGAGGGAGAAAAAGACAGAGTGTGAAGCTGCTGTGTACCTCCCTAACAAGCTGGACAGAATCAGCTCAATTATTAAAGAGGAGCGAGAGATTGGGAAAACACGCAGACACACAGACGTACATACACGCACGCACAGAAGCATCTCTCTGTGTCTGGCACACAACACGTACTCGCTGTGTCTCTCACACACACACATCTGCAGATCAACATACACATGTACAGTGTGTCTGATGTCTTATGCTTGTGCGTCAGCGTGTTAGAGTTATCTTTGTTTTTAGCGGCATGAGAGTGTGCGTACACATGTGTCTGGGTATGTGTGTTAAAAACAGTGAGTCAGAGGATAAGCAGAGACTTGTTAGTGATTCTCCTCAACACCCCCCCCCCCCCATACACACACACACACACACTCTACCCAATTTGGCTTCAGCACCGTCTCAGCGTTCCACCAGCGTGGCTTCAATGTCGTCCCATCAATATGAACAGATAATCAGAGCACTAAGGGGTCTGTCTATAAATCCCTGCTGTGAATATAGTTTTCGCCCTCTTCTCTCCCTCCCTTCCTCTCCTTCTCCCTCCTCTTCCTCTTCCTCTCTTGCCCGTTCCACCCTTGTTTCTAGTTCTCTTTCTTCTTTCCCTTTTCCCTCCTTCTCTGAGGAAGTGTATGCCCCCAAGGGACGAAAAGATTTGCTACCTTCCAGGAGAGAAAGAGATTGTGTGTGTCTCTTTCTCTATGTGTGAATGTGTGTCCTCTCCATGTGTGTATGTGTGTGTGTGTGTATGCGCATGAGTGTGAGAACACACACTTCCTGAGACAGAAAGGCAGAGAGAGAGGCATGGATGAGCAAGTGAAGAGCGAGTGAGAGAGTGAAAGCAGGAGGCTGTGGAGGGGGAGGAGAGAGAAAGAGATAAGAGAGAAAGACAGAGAGTAGTCGGGGAGAAGGGGGAAGATGGATGAATGTACTGTGCACTAAGTGTGTGTGTGTGTGTGTGTGTGTGAGAGAAAGAGAGAGAGAGAGATGGTCGAGAGATGCAGGTAGACAGAGAGGGAAGGAAGGGTTTCTTATCCCCTCAGCAGAAGTCATAATTTCTTAGAGCGTGCACAGATGTGTGTGTGTGTGTGTGTGTGTGTGTGTGTGTGCATGCTTGATTGTGTTTGTGTGTGAGAGTGTTACCTTGTTCAGGCTCGAGGCCAAGAATCCGAGAGGTACAGTTGTGTAGCGTTGGTGTGTATTGTGAGTAGCATGTGTGTGTCTGCCTGTGGTTTTTGAGTGTTGTGTATGTTGAGGCTGTGGCTGATGAGCTGTCAGTACCTACAGTTGGAATGTTCACAAGGCGGCCATTGTTGTTCAAACAGCCAGCAGCCTTCTCCTTGGCAACGGGCGCTGCAGCAGCGTCTCCCACAGCAACTGTGGAACAGGAGTACGGAGGAAGGAGGAGGAGTCAGAAAGTCAGGGCCGCAGCACCGAGGCCCCTCTCCAAAACACTGGCCTCAAGGTCTGAGTGTGTGTCGGGGTCCAAGCATCTGGTTTGTGTGTCCTCTGTGTGTGAGGTGTATGGATCACTGTGCTTACGTGTGTGTGGTTTTTAAGTGCATTTGTGAGTTCTCAACAGTGTGACGACATGGAGTGTGCGTCAGTGTGAGCGTGCATCTTGTGTGTTTCTCCCTGTTTGTGTGTACATGTCAGCTTAGTATGTGTGTGTGCACCTGCATAAACTGTAAGTGGGACTGTTTCTGTGTTTGCAACTAAGTGGTTAGTTTCATCTTCCTGTATTTGCATGTGTTTGTGGGAGTTTCCAGACGTATCCTTGCTTGCGCGCACATGTGCACACTCCTAGCTGTTCCCAGCTGGTGCGGTTGGTCACATGACCTGACTGAGGGGCGGCCATCAGCAGCGCCAGGAAACTGCCTGCAGGAGAGAGAAAGATAGAGGAGAGAGAGTGTTGGGCTGAGTTGAAGATGAGGGAGGGGTGTTGGGGAGTGGGAACGTGTGTTGTGGGAGAGAAACTGGGGGCGTGAGGTGTGTGTGTGGAGGGGTGTGCTAGAGAAATTAGAGAAAGAACAGTGAAGAAGAGAAGTGAGGAGATGGTTGAAGGAGAAGGAGGAAGGGGTAATACAGTCCTCCTTGTCTTAAAATAACTACAGCATGTAGGTTCCTGCAGAAACAACAGGAGAGAGACAGTCAGAGAGTGAGACAGTCAGATGGGGGTGGGGGGTCCTGGTTTTGTGTTGACTCGTGTTTCGAGCTACTTCTCCAGTCCCCCGTGTGAATCTTTGGCTGAGCTGCCACTGTATCTGGTCTGTGTGATGTCTGTTTACGTTAGATGTGTCTGTCTGTCTGAACGTCTGTCTGCTTTTTTGTTTGTTTGCACATATGGTTTATGTGTTGCTCTCTGTTCATTTATATGCTTTGTGTGCGTGCTTGTTGCGCGTGTGCGTGCACATGCTTGCTCTTGGCAGGAGATTTAGCACGCACACTCATGATGGAGATCATCAAGCATTTCCTGCCGCTGGGGAAGTGGTGTTTTTTGAAGGGCGTGGAGTGGGGGGTGGATGGGGAGGCAGGACGGGTGGGATGAGAGTGAGGAAAGAGAGGAGAGGTCAGAGTGAAGGAGATTGTGAGTGGGTGGGGGGTGAGGGTCTGTATGTAAGTGTGTTAGTGGGACTGACGTGAGTGTGCATGCAGCTGCAGCTCACCAAAGCCTAAAGTTCAGCTCTGTTTTTGAAGGTTGCCGGTGGTAATTTGTGTGCAAGCATGTCGGCCCCAGTAGTGTAATATATGTGTATAACATTCCACGCCCCCTTTGGCATACTTATACACATCTCAGGCTCTCAAAAAACACAGGTCTGTTGGGTTTGGATGTGCTTAAATTCTAGCTGTTCAGTGTAACTGCCTTTTGGGCTACAATGCACTGCAGTCAAGGCACGACCCTTTAACTTGAACTTTGCGGTTTTTTTTCCCTTTCATTTAGTTGAATTAAAACTTTGCACCGTTTGGCTGTGTATTGAGTAAATATTGAAAACTTTCCTCCCACAGTGGGAAGAAAGATAAAGCCTTTAAATCCAATATATCAACTTACAGTATCAGTTTAAGAGTATATCTAGGTACTGTTTAGTTTGTGCTTTTGTTAAATGAAGTTTGTTCTTGTGTTCTGTCATGCTGCTGAAGTTGAATAAAGGTTAAAAAAAGGCTTAGGGTTAGGGTTAGTTAAAATCACATCAATATGCATTAGAAATACATTTTAAGCTTGATACTCAGAGCCCTCTAATTCATGCGCAAGAATTTATTTGGAATATTACACACAGTTAGTGTTTACAGCTCAGTGGCCACTTTGAAGTGATGCTGTGTAATGTCATGTAATGTGTAATGTTTCATTGACAAAGTCAGACAGATGTTTATTATCTGGTATACAACATGACACACTTGTTTCCACATCGTTTTTGAATGAACACCTCACGGATGACTTGAGAACAGTTAGTCATCAGTTTTGTTGATATTTTTTAGAATTATTTTTCTCTCATTGATGTTTTTGTAGAAAACGTTGTTGTATTTTATGTAGTAATAATAATAATAAGCATAAGGAAAAAAATTCTCAACATCAAGAATAAAGTTAATAATAATAATAAACCTAAAAATGAAAGGACAAATTATAAGAAAGCCTTTCGATAAAGATAAGATGTAGCAAGCAAGAACACGAGGTCCTTAGGCAGGTCATTTCACAGGCGAGAAGCCCTGACAGCAAACGCTCGGTCTTTAGTCTTTAAGCGTGAGGTGTGAACAGCCAGCAGGTTCCTGACTGAGGATCTCAGGCTGTGCACTGGTTGGTAAGAGGATAGCAGTCCAGATATATATTCTGGGGCCAGACCATGAAGGGCTTTAAGTCATTCATAAAATCTTAAAATCAATCAATTAATGTGGGTTTGAGGCTGTCGGAGCTGCAGGTTGAGATGGCATTAGGGTTGAGGTGTTGTGGAGGAATGAGAGGCTGATGGTAGTTGCGTTTCTGCACAGTGTCGCTCAGCCTCTGTGGACCCCCCTCCCCACATCTTTTTTTCTCCTGGCCTCACATACACTTTCTCCATCTCGCCCCCCCTCTCTGTCTTATCCCCTCTTCTTCTTATCTGTCTAAACCTCTCTGTGGAGCTCCCCCTTCCTCCCCTCACCACCTCTCTCTCCTCTCCATGTCCCCCTCCCTTACACCCCCCCCCCCCCCATGCTGTTTCGGTGCTGCTGCCTGTCTCTTAGCAACAACTGCACACCCGTTAGAGCTCAGTGAGTGCTTTTACAAACACACCCAGGAAGACACACTTATACGCGCGCACACTCACAGACACACACACATGCGTGCGAGCACAAACGCATACACACTCTCACACACGCAGGGTCTAGTTCCTCATTGAGGGTTGATGCTGGCAGGCCTGTGAGTCTGCAAGCCTTTGTGGCAGTGAGATAGATGGCAGAGAATAGATATGCTGTACAGCTACCATGTACAGAATGATTGTTTCTCTCAGACTATGCACACCAGGGCAACTGCCCAAACTGTTCTCATCTCTGATTTCACACTGGCATGTGCGCACATACACTCTGTGGCGTGTTGTGTTGTTGTTGCCTTTTCTGTAAGAACACAAAAACTTTTATGGGATGAGAAATATAAAAGATCAAACATTTTTAAACAATAGTCCTATGAAAGCTGCTCTTTGTGAAACAGATTCAACATGTCATCATGTTGGAGCAGTGCGCACCATCATCTGTTTTTAAAGAGACAATAGTACGCCACTGTGTGTTCCAAAGCCTCAGAGCCATTCACAGTAAAAATGCACCAAAACGCATTTGCTACGTATGACGGGGAATATATTGGAATGGCAACTGATGGATGTCAGGAGTGTTTGCTTAAACAATGAATCATAGTCGGAGCGTTTGATTGGCTGGCATCTAAGCTCTGTCAGAATGCCCCCCGCCGAGCACAGTAGAAGGATATTTGCATGCGTGTCTTTGTTTTATGTGTGATCGTGCATGACTTTATCTGTGTGTGCGTGTGTGTGAGACATGTATGTCTTTATTTGCAAATCGATGTGTGAGCATGTGGGAGGATGAAACTGTGGGGGCATATTTGCATGTGTCTTTGTGTGTCTTTGAGTGACAGTGTGTGCATGTATGTGTAAGCACATGTGCAGCAATGTTTAATTAAAGCATGTGTTTTTCTCCTTCTCTCATACACCGGTCAGATGGAGCCCTAATTAAGGAATGCTGTTAATTAGACGAGAAAGTGAGAACGAGAATAGGAAAGAAGAGATGCAGAGAGACAGCACTGGGCATGGGAGGGAGTGGGTGAGGGGGTTAAAGAAAGTATGTGTGTGTGTGTGTGTGTGTGTGTGTGTGTGTGTGTGTGTGTGTGTGTGTGTGTGTGTGTTCATCTCCATGTGTGTTTGTCCCAGTTGTGTCATTCCTCAGAGCAGCAGAACGTTGAGGTTGGTCTCCTCGATGTGTGCAGCCCTAAACTCTGCTACAGCAAACTCTCACACGCCTCCTCCTCTTTCTCTGTTTCCTCCTCTCCTATCGCCTCAACTTTTTCTCCCTCCTTTTGCCTCTCTTCAATATATCTGCCTCTGTCTCTCCCTCCACTTTCCATTCCATACACTTTCCCTGTTTCAATCACATCTTTATCCCGCCTGCACTTCTTCTGTCTCTCGCCCTCTTTCATAATTTCTCGCCTATTCGTGCTGTTATTCGTTTCCCTCCCCTCCTTGTCCCCCTCTTTCTCTTTCTCTTTCTCTCTCTCTCTCTCTCTCTCTCTCTCTCTCTCTCTCTCTCTCTCTCTCTCTCACTCGCTGTCTTTCACCCTCCCTCCTAATCAGAGCCATATGTTGGAGAGGCAGAGGCAGTGAGATCTGGGGATGGACAGGATTGTGTTATATGTGCAGAGTGTGGTACAGTGTTGGAGCCTGCCGTGCGTGTATATGCGTGCAAGTGTGGCACACTTGCTTGTATTTGTGTTTTGAATGTGTGCATGCATGCAGACACGTGTAAGTCTGATAGCACGTGTGGTCCACATTTTGTAAGACTTGTGTGTGTTCTTCTGACAGTCTTTCCTTCCATTTCTCCTCTGCTCTGGGTTTCTATAATCCCTCTATAGTTCCTGTCTCTCTGTCATCTTCATCTCTCCATCCTCTCAACACCTCTATTCATCACCTCTCTGCTTCCCCCTGGTGGCTGCGATTATTCACACATTCTCATTCTTGTTGCACCCTCTAAGTCTAGTGCTTTGTAATGCATTTCAATAGTTTTGGCGAAACGTGGCATGCAGTATGAGTATGTGTGCTTTTTCACCACTACTCTATTGCTTATTATAATTGGTAAATTTCTACAACATCGACTCACTCACAATACACGATTCTGTGCGTCTGGTATTCATCAAGTAGTGATATATAGTGATTTATAGTGGCACTGGCTTACATGTGTACCTACAATCTGCTGGTACGCATCAACATTAAATGCTAACAACAAGTAGAGTTAAAAAAGCTATAATGCAAGTCATCCTCCAAAATGATTGCCTCTGATACTGATTCTAGTCTGGTCTGATGCATGCTGTGACATCATGTACTAATCTCTTATTCTCTTTTTCTTTATGCTCCACCCTCCTCCTCACTCCTTACTTTTTCTTGTTTTTCCCCCATCACCATTTCTCCCACTTTCTTTAACTCCCTGTCCCTTTCTCTGTCTGTCTGTCTGTGTGTCTGTCTGTCTGTGTCTGTCTGTCTGTCTCTCACTCTAGCAACCATGGGCAAAAGACAGGAGCAGAGGGGAGAGAGAGAAGTATGTGAGCTCTCCACTGCAGTATTGATGACCCAATGATCCCCTGCAGAACAGAGCCAGTCAGGCAGACAGAGTGAGGCTCAACTCAGAATCAAAATCAGAATCAAAACCACAACCATTCGGTAAAAGCAACCAATTGTGCAGGGTATGAATGGTAAATGTAATCTAATGTTGTAATGCTGCTGTGTGGGTGGCACAGTTAATAGAATAGAGTGTGTTACAAATTAGGTGTATGGCCCATTGCCAACAAATCTATCACACAACCACAATTTCATCTGGGCTGCAAATGTTTGATTTGAATATGTTCAGTGTTTGATGCCTTACAGAGACCAATATATTTTACAGCAAGGAGCTTTGATGAAATGTCTTAAATGCAACAAGGAAATGTTTACATTTGTGGACTTCCTATACACTTAATATTGTTTTACAAAATATTATAATATCATATTTTTGATAATATTGTTTTTAATTGTGTCCTCAGGGTCATTGAATTCTTCTTTCCTGTTGTAAGAGGAAGACGGCTACAAAGAAGAAAAACTGATTTACATACAGCAGAAAATCTCCTCCTTCATTACCAGCACTGAATGAGTAGCTTGTCAGATAACCTACATTCAGGCCACACTGGGGCTCCAGTGGGCTGTGGTGGGACTCAAGCAGAAGAAAAAGCGTGTGTGGGGGGGCTGGAGGGGCTGGCCGGGCCTGAGCTCTGGACCAGGGAGCTCGGGCTCCAGGCGGGGTCCCAGGATCCCTCTCATGATGGACTGGCATCGGTGACCGCCGACAACTTTCCCTCTTCTCCCTCTGCCCTGGCCAACGGCCTCCATCTACAGAGAAGGCTGGGGCACAGCACCTGCCGGCACAGGCAGACAGATACTCACGCTCCCACTGAGACACATACATTTGCAGAGACACTTAGAAACATGCAAACGCACATAGACCCAGATGTGCATGAACAGGCTGTTTCACACGCACACATGGATAATTGTGGACACATGGATATCAACCCACATAAGGTTTCTGTAGTGCCCGAGCTCTCCAGAACTCTCACACCAGAGGCCATACGCACAGCTTCACCTCAACCCCTGTCTGTGGCACTTGGCAATCATCGTGTCTCCACCAATCAGCGGACAGCCCCAGCCCTCACTGCAGAGAGGGACAATCCCTCAACCTTTTGTCCAGCCCCTATTGGTCCAACACCAAACACAGGCTCCTCTCCTCTTCCTGTGGAGGCAGAGAAGAAGTATGCACTCCGCAGCTCTGGACGGCCGCGCTTCCCCTGTCACCTCCGCAAATCCTCCCGCCTCCGCCGAAGCATGGAGGATGGGGAGAAGAGAGCAGGGAGGGAGAGGGGAGGAGAGGAGGAGGATGAAGTATTGGAGGAGAAGATCTGGAGGGTTAAAGAGGAGGAGGTAGCCATTGGAGAGAAAGAAGTGCATTCGTCAGTGGAGGCTGTTCTCCCCACAGCTCCCTGCCCTACAGACATCTCTCTTGCTCTAACTGTACCCAAGCCTGCTACTAAAGCTATACCCAAATCTGGGCCCAGACTTGGCCATAAACCTGGACCTAAATCGAGGTCTAGGCCCGCACCGAAATCTGTCCATAAAGCAGCTCCTAAAAGTGTGAAACAGCGTCAGGCAGCCCAGTCCATGGCTCAACGTGCAAACGCCCATCTCCCGTTTACGAACACATCCACCATCGTTGCACCTCTAACCGTGAAGCAGGAACCTGTTGCAGATTTGGGGGTATCTTCGACCAATAACCGGAGACGTGGGCGTTTTGTAGGTGTAAGTTAATTTAGAGTTATTCCTTGACATAACACACATCCATACCATGTATGAAATATATGTTTATACGATTTGCAATTGCATATGTTTCATGTTGGTCTCTGCTTTACAGGTGAGGAAGATTGTGGTCAAGGTGGCTCGTATTCCCGTCAGCCTTAGCCGCCGACAGAAGAGCTACAAGATTTCCAATTTGGAGACAGTCAAAGGGACAGAAAAAGGCAAGGATGGTGGTGTGGAGGGCTCAGAGGTAGTTCGAGAACCGACCGCACTTCTCCGAATGAAGAACAATGGGAAGAGTGTTATGGTGATGTTCCCACCTGGAGAACTGCCTGTTATTCTCAAGCGCAGGCGGGGAAGACCACCTAAACAGCCTCTGCCAGTCATACCGGGAGAGCTTCCGAATGCTGGGAATGCTGGTGGTAATGGAGAACAGCCCAAGAAGCCCCAGAGGCGGCGGCGGACTAAGCTCCCTTCCCCTTATCCATCCTATGTTAATGATACTAATGATGTGAAAACAGAGTATGGGGATGTTCTGTCCAAACTGGCCTTTTTAAACCGCCAGCCCCCTGCCACTGGCCGCTGCTCTCCCCCACGCTGCTGGACACCCAGTGAGCCAGAAAGCTTTCATACCCCTTTGGAAAACCCTGGAATATCCACCCTGCTCCACCGGCTCACAGGGTTTAGACGCCCCCGAGGTGGCAGAGGAGGGGGCACTGGAAGAGGTGGAGGAGGAGCAGGGGGGATTGGGGGAAGTGAACGCAACAAGAGCACCTTCAGTGACTTCTTTGAATCTATTGGCAAGAAGCAGAAACCGAGCCCCATGTCTGAGCATGGATTACCTAAAAAAAGGGGAAAGGGTGCGGGCGGTAGGGGAGGGGGTGTCGTAGGAAGTGAGTCTGGGGGAGAGAAAATAATCAAGAAGAAACGTGTCAGAAAAAATGGTGCAGTTAAAGGGGAGGAAATGTCCATAGGGCAGGACTGGCCCAATGGGGTAGGTGGCTGGGGGGAGCGGGGCATGGACAAGGACAAAGGTTTGGGTGGGTATCAGCTCTGTGGCTCTCCAAGAAGAGGCTTTTCCTCCTGTGATGTTGGAAGGGGAGGTGCCTATAGCAGCCCAGGAGGAAGCAGAGTGGTTGGGTCTGCTGGGGAGGACTCACAAGGCCTGTTTGCTGGGTATTTCCGGTCACTCCTCGACTCAGATGATTCGTCAGACCTGTTGGACATTGCATCCTCGCAGTCAGACCCCCGAAAAGCTTCATCCACCCCTGGTTATGAGCCATCCAGTCCAGCTACATGTCACAGCTGGTCCCCTGCATTCCCCAAGTGGAGCTCCAAGGGTGCAAATTCTGGGGTGGAGGGTTCATCTCACACACATTGCTCCTCAGCCAGGCCTCCATACAGCTATGGCAGCTTGGCCCAAACATCCCCAACCACTTCTGCCTATCCCAAATCCACTCCTCCATCTCTCTCACACTCTCCTAGCTCACCCCATCCCACCTCTTTTGGCCACTACTCCTCTGGCTACTCCTCCTCTTCTCCTGCAGTGTCACAGAGATCCTCAGACTGCAGCTTTGCATATGGATCTGGCAAGGCCACCACTGTTGGTCAAATGTGTTATTCTAACTATCAGGCAGCAGCCAAGCGAGGTTATAGTGGATATCCTGCAGCAGGCCATACCTCCATGGTGCGGGGGGAGTCAACAGGACCCACATCACCAGGAGGAGGGTACATGTCTGTGGCCAAAAGTAGCACCTTCAGCTCCTCCCCCTCTCCAGAAGGTTTCAAACAGTACAACTCCAATCAGTGGAGCTACAGGTAAATCACCCGGCGGCCTGTCATTATAAATTTGGCCTCTTAACACATAATTTAACTCGGTGGGAAAGTATGAAGTGCACTTTTTTTTTTTAAACAAACTAATTAAAGACAAAAGATCAACGATAGTTGCTTAATATATAATATTGTTCACCCTTACACATCATTTTCAATATTACCATGTCCACCATGTGCTAATGAAGAGTCGATACCTGACATAAATTAACTCAGGGCTAAAGCATGCACTGTTTTTATTCAGCGAGGAATCTATACAGGGATTCAACTAACGTTTATGTTCTTTATCGATTAATCTGCAGATGAGTTTCTCTATTAATCGTTTGGTCTATAAAAAAGTGTTTAAATGTCTTTTTTTGTTAGTCCAAAACCTAAAGATATTCAAGTTAATATGATGTAAAACAGAGAAAATGCATGAATAGTTTTCTCTTCAGGTTCCTCTTATTGATTGGGGCAACAAAAAGTATTGAAATTTAAATATCTGAACATATTCCCCAAGTGCGTTTGTATGGTTTTTTAACTTGTGTTGCTATTTTTCTTTTTCAGACAAGGTTATGGGGGCTGGTCAACAGACAGCTTTGGGCCTCACTATCACGGCTACAGTGAATATGGCTCCAATGAGTCCAAAGACATCTTGGATATCTCAAACTACACCCCCCAGAAGGTCAAGCGACAACCTTTTCCTGAAAGTCTATCAGAATCCTCGTCTGACTCTTCACATCTCGGCTCTGCAGCCACTGGTAGTGGACCCAGCTCCACATGTGGTACGTACAAACTGAATGAGGCTCCCTCTGTTAGTGGAGAGGGGGGTCAATCAAGTCTGTCCAGCCTGGAGAAGTTGATGATGGATTGGCATGAGAGTGCTTCAGGGCCCTCGTATAACTGGAGCCAGAACGTCCTCTTCCAGGGCGGAGGAACCAGCAAACCTGGTCGTGGTCGAAGGAAACGGACTGAACCACAATTAGAAAAAGAAGGAAGCTCTGCTTTACACTCTGATTCCCCATCTAGTCCCTCTCCAACGCCTACTCCTGGACCTAAGCGGGGAGGGGTTGGAGGACGGGGCAGAGGGTCTAGAGGAGGCAGAGGGGGTCTGTCTCCATGTCAGAGAGAGCGGCCATCAGGGGCCAAAGGCAGAGGCAAGGCCACCACTACATCTGGAGCCGTGACTGCTGGAGGTCCAGAGGGGTCTGGGCTGTTCCAGGAGGGGCTGGATTATTACAGCGGAGACAGTAGTAGCCTCTCTCCCCTGGCCACTCCCAATCCTGCACCACCTTCCACATACCTCCAGGACCCCTGTGAGTACCCTTCCCCTTATTCTGCCCACCCCTCAACACCTTCCTCTGAGGAGCGATATCCAGCCTTATACCCTGGAGAGTCCTCATCTTCCCTCTCACCCAGTGTCTCATCTCCCTCTTACCCTCCAAAGCCCACCCCTCCTCCACCCCAGCCTTACCACCCTGTCCCCTCCAGGACATTCTCCCCCTCGTGTTCTCCCTCACCACGGGTAACACCCCTCTGCGCCACTGCACTGAGCCCCTCACATCGCCCCCCTCCCAAAGACCCACAGTTCTCACAGTACGACTCTCCCAGCTACTGCAGCTCTCCCTATTGGTACGGACAGACATCGCACAGTGGCAGCCCAAGCCCGCACTCTCACAGCACACACTCAAACTCAGCCGTGCACACACACAGCAACCCGCACACAAGTCCCCATGGAAATACACATGGTAATCCGCTCGCTAGCCCAAATGCGAACACACATATGAACCCGACTCCCCATGACACGCACCATCACAATACACAGCCCCATGCAAGCCTGAGCTTACACACCAACACTCATCCCACCTCACTCCTCCAGAGCAGCCCCCTCTCCCACTCAAACCCCCACACTAACAATCAGCCCCACCACAACACACACACCAACCCCAACTCTCACCTCTCCTCCCATACACACTCCAACCCCAGCACCAGCCTCCACTCCCACTCAACACCCGTGCTTTATGAAGAGTGCAGCCCTCCCTCGACCGTGCCCCCCCACAAGCGGGAATCTGACCCCCCACGCTATGAACACAGGCCTCCGCCAGGGCCTGTTGCCTCACTCCCCATACCCCAAACCTCCCCTGGACTCCTCGCCCCATCAGGAGGACACTGGTGGCTTCTCCTTGTCCCATCAATCCTACCAGGGCATGGGACACCGCTACCCCTCCCAAGCAGCTCAGGGAGGTGGGGTGCTGTGCCAGCTCCTGGACACAGCCAATGATGACAGCTTCAGCGTCACCAGCCTGTAACAGCAGGTGAGTTTATTTAACCTTCATACAAAAAATGGACTACCACTAATAGAAATTCCCAGAGGATTGTCTGATACAAATTCATCCAAATAGATACACCAAATTGTAAAGCTAATCATTACTAGATATTCAATTGGATAATAAAGCACTATTAGTAGTATAATATATAATAGATATAAACATTTACAGTGGTTTCAGTTTCACAGAGCAGCCTCATCTAATGCGTATATAGAAAGTTCTGGTTAAATAACAATTTATTAATTGCTTTTGCTTGTACTTTGTTCATGCCAATTGTTGTTCATTTAATAGAAGTCATAGGTGGAATGTGTTTTATGGTATCGTGTGTCTCAAAACATGTCCATGTAAACTCTTAGATTGAAGTGTAAATCATAGAAATTAAGTAAACCAGCAACGCGTCCACAGTGTGTACACATTACTGTACGTACCACATTACTTTAAGCACCAAATCAAACAATGGAAAAATGGCTTCACACACAGTAAAGTATGTTTGCAAATACCTAAACAGTGGTAAAATATTGTCTCTCTCCCTCTCCCTCTGTTTTTCTTTCAGGTGCATTCAATCCAAGCTTTTACAGATTTGCAATTTTTGATTATTTTTAAGGAGACTTCTTTGTGAGAGACTGTGAAATGAAGGGCGAGAATTTAGCTGCCAGCTTTGGACAGTAAAGCTTTATTCTCCAGCATTGACAATCAAGATCAACCGCAATTTAAACACCCAAGCATGCACTGACACACACAAACACAGACAGACACACAAGCGCACACACACACACACACACACACACACACACACACACACACACACACGTGCAGATTAATTCACTACCTACACACGGACACATACATTTATACATGTGTACACTCACCCACACTCTATGCTGGAGTGAGGGAATGGCCAAGAGGAGCTGACAGATGAATACCAGACGCTGATGGACAGAGACAAACCTATTTCCTCACCCCTTCAAGTCCTTCTGTGATACATAGAGGACTCCGTTTCCCAGAAGTCTGTATCTCGCCAAATATTTCTGGTCCTGTTCTGTACATCTGCAATATGGATGAACACACTGCTCTCTCTCTCTTTCTGTTTCTGTCCTCTGTTCTCTCTTAACCTCCCCTCCTCTGCTAAACCAGCAACTGTTCTGCACTCGACCTACTCTGACCCTGCATTTCTGTCTTGTGCCCTAACCTGAACCGCGTCTGAGCCCAAATCAACTTTTTAAATACCATGAGCCTAGCAAATGTCCCGTTCTGTGCACTCCTTGTGTTGTGTCCCATAAGAGAAAAGTGGACTAAACCAGTCTCTGCTCTTGAAATACCAGCATCTGTACATACAACTTCAGCTCCAAGCCAGAGGCCCCCTCTTCACTCCGAGGGTACGTCATCAACATGCCCTCCTCAGCATTCTGCCATGGTTTCCCTGCTCTGGGTAGGAGGAGAGGACTGCAGCATGGAGACCCAACATCCTGTGTTTTGCTGTTTTAACTACAAGGGAAAGAGACATTGAAATCACACAACGGCCCCAAAGAGACTCTTGTTTTCTGTGTGCAAATGTGAGACAGAGGAGGGTGTGTTTTCTGCGTGACTGCAGTAATGCATGTATTTGTATGTATGTGTGCATTTATGTTTGCGTGAGTGCGTGCCTGTGGGGTCAAAAGGAGTGAACTCCCCCGACACCAAAAGTCTTGGCGGGGTCTCATTCATTCTTTCACTCTCTCCCTTCTTTTTTCTGTGGTCTTGTGTTGTTTGGTGGTTTTTGTGATGAAAAAAAATTGTATATCTGTCTGTTACATATCATGTATGTATCTGAGGTGCAAAATATTTAAATACACATTCTGTTCTTGCCATTGGTAATCTTGTCTATAGCAGACTGCTTCTTCAAGGGATTATGGGAGGTGTGAGCGTGTTTGTGTGTGTTTGGGCTTTACCCAGGCTGTCTGGGACTGCGAGTGAAAGAGAGTTCAGTCAAGGACACGATTCGACAGGGAGTGAAAGGGAGGGGAGGAGAGGAATGGATGGTGGGGAGGGGAGGATTTGTTGGAGGGGAAAGAAAGAAACCAGACTGAGGAAATCAGAAAAGAGTGTCAGAGAGGTTGCCACTGAAACAGATGTACAAAAATGTACTGTTTCAACATTCCTCATCCAAATAAGGAAATAGCGTTACAGCTTAAAGGGTGGTGGTACCAGAGTGCTGACAGGAAGGGACCTCACACTCATTTCCATGTCCTCACAGGGATACTTGCTATAATAGAACAAATATTGTACATCTGCAGTTTGTCTGTGTGCGTGTGTGTGCGTGTGTGTGCGTGTGTGTGCCAGACAGACAGAGAGAGTGAGAGAGAAAAGAAGCAGATAGGGGGGAGTTTACTGGCTGCATTTTGTGTACAGTTTGTCAACAGGCTGACTAAATAGACTGAGACATGGCCGGAGGAAGTGTTTGCTGTGACATTCCACTGTATGGTGGAAGGGAACACGCACTGTAAACAACGCTACATGACAGACAAAGAGGAAGAGGGCGCAGCTCTTTCAGACTTTTCTTTTGCACAATACAAAATAACAGCATTTTATTAAAATACAAATTATTTTTTTGCTGCCATGTATCTATTTGTTATAAAGTAATCATAGGTTTGGTAGGCTTTGTCTATCTGTCAAATAAAGTAGTGGAGTAATATTTAGTGGAGTAAAAAACCTCCTCAAAACTGTACTTAAATTAGAGAAGCCTGCTATTATTAGCCCCAAAGTGGGAACATGTGCAGTGTTACAGCAGCAAACTCGATAGTGCAATAACAAGAAGCATCAGTAAAGAAGTATAAATAAGTAGCATAAAAGACAAACTAGCTTATAATAACTACACAGACTGAACTGTTGAATTCACAGTAATGCACATAGGAAATAGTATTACAGACCACACGCAGTGCCTGAACTCAAGTTGTGTAATCAATAACATTACCTATTCAACTATTAGTGATAATGATAGAATAATATTAAGCATTCATGATATTACAGTCACTGTTCCTGAAAAAAGACGTTAAGTGTGGATTTTAAACCAACATTTAGGTTAATTTTAAACTATTGAGTTATTTATGGGCTAAATAAAGCAGCAGTCACTGTGCCAATAAAGCCACCGTTGACCGAGGAATGCGCTTCGTCATCACACATTTCCCCTGGGGGTAAAAGAAGGAGGAAAGAAAGAGGAGGGGTGTTCTCCTCAGCAGGGACTTTTCTTTGCTTCCCCTCCAGAAAAAGTTGAATCACAAGAGATGTTCTCCGGTGTCGCCACGGAGGAGGTATGCGGACCTGTGCGCGGTGGTGGGGCGGCGGTGGTCTCCCCCTCCGCTCGAGAGTACTACTTATTTTAATCCCACCGTTTCTCCTCGCTTTCCAACTCCTCGTCATCGGGCCACGGTTACCGCAAGCCCCTGGGGAGGGGGTGGTGGAGCAGCAGGAGGTCGCTTTTTCCGTTATCAGCATCGAACCGGGGAAGAACTCTCGCCAACGGGGATCCCCTTCCCGGCGTCCGAGTCTGGAGGAGGAAGAGGAGGAGGTAGAGGTGGAAGATGGGCAGAGAAGGGAGGGGGCACGAGCGTATGAGGATGAGAACGAGATGCACTCCAGCCAGGTAAGTAGAATAACACGAGAGATACATTTGAATTGAAATGATTGTGATTGTTGGCATTATTGCCGAACAGATATTGATATGTAGCCTATTAGAGTGACATAACAGCTATAGACTATTTGGGGAAAGGGACAATCCATTTTTTATCTTCACTTACAGAGTATTAGGTGCAACTATTGATTCATACAACTGCATTTTATGTCATATTGCTTTCCTTTACGCCACTTAAACAGAATTTGAAATGTACTGAATTTGAACTAAGAGTAAGTAAGGGACGGACAATATCATTCAGTGTATATGCTCAGTTTAGGAATACAGATAAAAGACACTTCCCTGATGCTGTGCTTTCCTCATCCGGTGTATTCATTATGCTGGGTCAGTTTGTGCAGCTCTGTGGAGCCGGTGAGGGCAGAGGGTGAGCACAGCACTGACCCCAGATCAGAGAGAGGTGACAGCTGTTCTCTCTTTCTAGCTGCCCTTAAAGTTAATAGAGCTTCATCTGTTTGTGTGTGTGCATCTGAACTCTCTACCTGAAACTCCTTCCCCTCACTCATCACCCCCTCTCTCTTTCATTCTCTTTTTCTTTCACTGTCTCTTTTTCTGCCCAAGGCTAAACTCTCTGACTCATTCTAGTGAATCATCAACCCCCTCCCCCCCCCTCTACTCACTGAGGTTGCCATGGTGACCACAGGGTTCAGTCTGAGTTGGGTGGGGGGCTTTTTATGAGTGTGTGTGTTTGTATGTTACACTGCCTCAGGAAAATATGTTACCACCAGGTCTGAGGTCAGAGGCTGTGACCTGCCTCCTCAGCACTCATACCTGGGGCAGGGGGTGCATGCAGCACACATATTACTATAGTCATTCCTATTTATTATTCAGTACCCTTCAAAATTCCAATAAATCTGTTGGTATTCCTTGCACAGTAGTATCAATATATTGATATCATGTATGTGTGCATGTTCCCAGATGGGACCCAGAACACTGGAGGTGCAGCCGTGGGCGGCGGACAAGCCGTCCTTCACAGCAGAGATCAATCGTATCATCACACATATCACCAAGCCACAGGTAGGCTACACAGAACATCACCCAAAACACCGTAGTACTGTCAATGTGTGTCTTAATGCACTTTTAAGGCCACTAATAAACACTACCTAACACAATTTGGACAATTCTAATAAGCAAGAAAAACTTTATTTATACAGCACATTTAATTCCAGGTGGAAGCACGATGTGCTGCACAATTCTAGAGCAACCACAGAGCTTGTACCCATACACACTATATGGATAGTGTTACAATAAAACATTAGATATAAGAAAACACAATTAAAATAATACATGTGAGTTAAAACCATTAAGAAATATGAATAACAAATTAAATAATTAGGATCAGCAACTGACCAATAAGACATGTGAATTAAAACCATAAAAAATTAAGAATAATAATTAAAACTAACAGTTGACCAATAACAAAAATAATATACATGAATTAAAACCAATAAAAGTGTAAAACAATGCAGATAATCAGTGAGACACGACAGGATGAACAATTATAAACTCTGAGAGGAAATATAATGTAAAGCTATAAGGGAGCTAGGTATACCGTATTACGTTTTGGCTTGTATTCATTTAAATAAGTCTGTTTATGACCTCTCATCACAGCTTGAAAGTGAGCTGTGAGCAGATTAAAACAAAATTTCCCTTTTCAGATTGATTTATTTGAATAATTTTCATATGCTTGAAAAGGTAAAAACTCTCTAGTATTTAATGAGGAAGAAATATTAGAAACATCAGAGAAAAACGTTACTTTCTTTGTGATCATTTTGTGAGCCCTCAGATTTGTCTTGTGGCCCCCTGGGGGCGGTTCCTGGGAAGCGCTGGTCAAATATTTTGGGCCCTCCCTGAAGGTCTCAAGCTGCACTCCTGCTCACCAGGGATCTACAGATACTGTAGCCAGGAGTTAGATCTTGCCAAGCCTTAAGCGTAATCTATAAAAACTTCACTTTTTCAACTACTTCACTTCTTCAACTGCAGACTTCCAGTATGGGGGTTAACATAGAAGTAATATGATCAGTCAGGCGCTGTCAGTATCCTGGCAGCAGAATTCTGCAAAATCTGAAGCCAGTGAGGACTTTCAGTTCCAGACTGGAAACTCCCATACAAGAGTTAAGACCGATATAACATCAAGTGCTGAGGAACTGCAAGGAAATGTTTTAAATCTCAAATATATTGTGTTAATTTTGTTCTGTAATTATTTAATTTGACTCTCAAAGTTACTCAATTCAAATCAGACTCGACACCATTTTATTGCCAAGTACGTTTTTACATAAAACGAATTTGCTTTGGTGTATTGGTGCATATCATAAACGCATAAAAGCAAATAAAAAATAGATTAAAGCAAGTATTTAAAAAGAACAAGAAGCACAAATATAGAATTAGAAAAAATACTATAAAAATACTAGTAAAGTATGATGATTATCTCCAACTGAATCTCACATTTAGGAATCATTTTTACCAGAAATTAATTAGCTTTACTTAATTAACTTGACACCCCTCACTGTCGGAAATGTCACAAATTTCACAAGACAAGCTTTCACCCAACTTCCTTTTTAACTTCCTCTTTTCTTAGTTGTGGGCTAATACTGCGTGAGACTGTTTTAAGAACACTATCCTGCTCATCTCATGTGACCCTCTCCTCTCCTGTCCTGTCATCCCCAGCTGAACTGTCCCATAGTGTTGTCTCCAGGTCAGGCTCAGGCATCGCAGCCCCCTGCAGATTCACCCCGCTGGCTGCTGTGTGCTGAGGACTGGCTCCTTCCAGCTGCAGATAGACCGTGTGTTGCATACTCCTTTAGGTGTGCCTATATGTCTGTACACTATGTCCATGTGTCAGTGCATGTGCTGTGATGCTTATGCATTCATATTGCTTGCAGAGTTGGAATAAACAATGCAATGCATATTTAATCATGCATGCTATAATCTTCAAACCACCTCTGTGCTCCAGTGCCTCTCTCCCTATCTTTTTTGTGTTTGTGTTTGTCTCTCTAGTATGGATGAGGGAGATGCAGACTTTCTAAAGACTGTGTCAAGGCTCGGATGTGAAGTCCACAGTTTTGATCCCAGCAACTCCATTGCATCTGGTGGTCACCTTGGCAACAGTTTGGTCAGTAACCATGGCGATGGAGGCGTGGTCAGCCAGCACAAGATGTGGCTGGAGTGGCGAGCTCCAAGGAGGCGCAAGCAGGAAACGAGAGGCAACCAGGGGGGTGTTTCTCAAACACTGGCAGACATCATGGCTGCACTGGGACATCACACAGTAAGACTCACACACACACACACACACACACACACACACACACACACACACACACACACACACACACACACACACACACACACACACACACAGGTTGTGTGTCTTTTCAGCCCAACATACCCAGAAAGCTCTCTTACTTTTACGTTCCCATAGCAACAGGGCACTGCGCCATCCCTGGCTACCATGGCAACAATTAAAGTGAGTGAATCACACACTGGCCCAGTTACATCCTGCAGCCACAAGAGGGAGCTACATACCTGCAGTTTGAGTATGTGTGGGTTGACATAATACGAAGTGGTCGAAGACATCCATTTACAAACATTCAGTTAAAAAAATTATTTTATTTTAATATATTTGGTTTTACTGATTTAAGTGTGTGTGTTTACAAATTATGATTTTTGGATGGCTATTTCATATAGAACTCAATTAAACTTTCTTCGCATTTCTGGAGATTTCTAAAGTAGTTTCTATTGTTAATACATGCTTGTGCAGTCCTACAGGATAATATCCAATCTCTATTCTCTTCTCTTTATTTTATTTTATTTAGGTTCACTTCCTGTATGCTGACCTGCTAAGTGCTGAGTGGCGAGTTTTCCAGAACTGGATTGAGTCGGAAACTCTGCAGAGTGTCCATCATCTGGTTGCTACAGTGCATCTGCAATGGGCAGGATTTGAGGTGGGCGGAACCAATGACGAAGTGCTCCGCTATTGGTTCAGTGTCCTACAGGGTCTCCAAGCTTCTGGACTCAAGCTGGTCCACAGCTCGGCAGGAGAGGGTCGCAGTGTCCTAAAACAGACAGTAGCAAATGTTCACAGCTCCTACACACTCAGCTGGGCCAACACAAGGCGATGACGCTGACACATGAATGAACACAGGTGTACACACATGACCGGACATTGTGGATGGTCTCATACAAGAAGAAGGTCAAACTTTAAATTGTTGGTGGTGATGCACTTTTCTTACAATCAACTTTTTTCTGACAGTTCTCAACATGATGACATCTCCCTCAAGTGGAGATGAAAATATCTGCCTTTGTGTGACTCCACCCTCACTGGAAATACTGTTTGTGTGTAGATAATATGACTAATTTGACCAAATATGGAGCAGAAGGTGGGCTTGCTGATTTAACTGGGCAACAGTGCAACGATATAATAGGGTTACATATTTTATTTTGTTCACTTTGAACATAAAAAACATCAGATACATTATGTGTTAATTGCTTCAATTGCTGGATTGTCATAACTATTCCTAATTACCAAACAGTTGTCAGGCAGGTACCTACACATTTGTTTTATAGAGAGATTTTATCAATATCATATCAAACAGTGTGACTTATTTTTGCATTAATTTGATCCAGCTGTTCTTTGAATGAAGATTCAACAGATGATGTAGATTCAGATAGATAGATTATTTATTGTATTTGGGTACATATCTATAGCCCTTAAAATGCTTTTATGTGCAATAATTCTTTATATTGAAGAGAATCTTAAATTATATTGAGACTAATAATACCTAGTGTGAAATATGCAGAGAAGAAAACAATGAAACAATGTTATAAACATGTATTGATATCACAATAAAATACCAAATAGAGCCAGAAGTCCTTACTTTGTCTGTATTTGGGGAACCCTGATCATCAACAGGTTGTAATTCAATAAAACGATGGGTTAGAGTTCTCAGTTTTTGGTTTATATATATCATATATACATGACGTTGACATTTGTGGCATCTGGCAGAAACTGTGTGAAAGGGCGTTATAGTTGAATGAAATGAGGTGATGAACTAATTAATTATCCATTTTCCTCTCTAGATATACCTAATCCTCCTTTGTTTAAGTGTATATATGTTATATACATACGGAAGTTACAACTCATGACTTTATATTGAGGTGTATTCTGTTTTATAGGAGAAGAAAACAAATATGGACTTATAAGGAGGCGCTGTAAAGATCGTGTGGATGCAAAAATAAGAATATAATTGTGGTTTATGTGATAGCGAAGCTCATTTTAAGTCTAGGTATGTGTGTATTTCCAACACATTTTAAGTGTAGTAATTCAGTAATAGATTTTCGTTTTCTTTTTCAACACATTTACACTTAATCCATAAAGCAAAAATAAAAGCAGTGGCTGCAACAGTGGCATAACTGTTTATTCCAACACAAATAAGTGTAATATGTAATTACTGGACCGCAAGACAAGGCTATAACTATTATATTATTGCAGCATTCAAACAACCAGGTTGTCTCAATACTACCATTTACCACACGTTCCTATACTTGGATAAATGATTTATCCTTTTACTGGAGACTGGTTTGCCTCTCCTCCCATAAACCTTGTGTACTTCCAGTTTGAGTTGAGGTGAAGGATGCACTTAACACTAAACAAGCAAGGCTCACGGGACAGTATTTGTCTTCATAAGTGCTTTTCTCCACAGTGAGCTCGTATGCATAAATGGCCAATGCCAGTCATTCCTCGGACGTGTTCCAACTCGCTGTAGCGCACGTAGGAATGTGCTTCTGCCTCCACCCTCCGTTACGCAAATGACGGACAGATGTTTGCCACTAGTCAGGGTGGAGTTGCGCTTTTTACGTTGAAATTTCCACATCCTGTTCTCAGCAGAAAAAAAAGACCGACAGGCAAAGTAGCCAATCAGCTTTGAGGAACTCAGTCGCTCGACCAATTAGAAGTTCACAATCCTGGGACTTGAGGGATCTGTTTAGCTCGCCCATGTACTGTATCGCTTAACGTTTCTTGTGGAAATCTTGAGACCGGATAACAACCAGACAGTATAGAGAGAGTCTACAGTTGCACATTTTGACGGTAAGTAAAGTATATTTAGTCGGTATTGTTTCCATAAAGCGAGAGATGTAAAAATACTTTTGTTTGGCTGTTTCTTCGAGATAAGAGGCACCTACAAGTTACTTCCTGTTCTGACAAGGCCGAAATCCCAAGTTACATTTTAGCCCATTTTAGCTAATGTTGTGGGCGTTAAGTAAAACAATTCCGACTGAATTGTTCTCTTATAGGAGCCCTTAGAATACATTTCAGAATTTATCTAAGATATTCAGTAAAATATTAATAATTTCAGGTTGTCAATTTGACAGAGGACGGCGTACGTTTCTGACAAACTGACCGCACAGCGCGAGCTGTATATCTGCATACAGCTGTAACGATTTGCACTTTTCATGAATAACTTGATAAACCTGACAGTAAAAGCATTCTCGGTTTGAAAACACGCATAACAATATGTCAACCCAAAATAACATGCAGCCTTGAATCCACCCTGTAATGCATTGTATCATCACCTCACCATTCGCTGAAGCCCCGACGTTCACATTAAACGTGTAATTAAGGGAATGGGAAGCACTGCAGGGCATACTTACAGTAAGCTACTTTCTGCCTGGCTGTACTGTCTTGGTAGCAGAGAGAGTCTGCAGTCACTGCATATCTCTGAGCACCTATGGGAGTTGTCTTTTTCAGAACAGATTCCATATGGCCCTGTAGAGTTACTGCTTTGTGATTTGTCCAATATCATTTAAAATTATTTACACTGCTGCAAGCCTTATGGTGCAGAAAGCATTGTTTCACTAATGTCTTTTTTTTGGCTTTTTGTGATGTGCATTTTCCGGGCGGTTTCACATACAGCATCCATGGACGCTGGATGGAGATTTGTCTTTAGTTTTGCTTCTGCTTTAGCTTTGTCTGGCTCAGGGTGTATTTATATATGCATGTCTTGGTCACGAGAAGGACTGTTTTAAGTAAGGGAAGTAGGGAAGGGAAGTAACAATTAGTATATTTATATTATCTCTTGATTAATTGTTTAGTCTATTCTAAAATTGTCATAAACCCAAAGCGATGCCTTTTTTAAATGTCATGTTTTCTCCAACCAACAGTCCAAAACCCAAAGAGATTAAAATTACAGGCATATAAAACAAAAAAAGTATCAAATCATAACATTTGAGAAGCTGGGACCTGTCAATGTTTAGCATTTCTTTGCTAGAAAAAATACTTTTAAATGATCAATCCATTATTTAAAATTGATTGCTTGAATATTTGCCGATCGACTCTCAATAATTTCAGATCTAGATTTACAGTCTAGTATAACAGCTGTATGTTATTCATGATAATACATCTCAGTGCTGTCTTTTAGTCCCTTTTTATGTTTGTATGTTTTTGCCTCAAATGACCCACCTCCTCTTCCCCGTCAGGGTTGGGCCCCCTAACCCACAACACCCCACCATGCCTCTGGTTACGAGGAATATCGAGCCGCGGCATGTGTGCCGCCAGACCATCCCTTCCAACATCCGCTGTGAGCTGGAATGTGTTACCAACATCAGCTTGGCCAACATCATCCGCCAGCTCGGCAGCCTCAGTGAGTGTGTGCTGTGTGTGGTTGGGTGTCATCATGAAATGTCATAGAAATATGATGATTTCAACACTTGGATAATGTGTGTGACCTGTGTTTATTTGCACATGTTTATGCAGCATTTATATGAATGTAGTTGTGAATAGCGTGAGAATGTATTGTGCATATCTGAGACAAATATTTTAATAATATTGAATATTATAATGGTTTTTTTATCAAATACCCACAAAATGACAATTATTTGCATTTCAATTACTCGCCTCTTTTCTCGCATGCCTCCACGGTAAACGGAGAAAAGTCATGATGTATGGGGGCTGCCTTTAACAACAGCAAAACTATATAGGAAATTGTTTACAAAGTCTCACACAACTTGTGCGATATAATCCAAGTCTCATTTATCCAGTTGTATACTTCCCAAACGCATGCATTCTCGCTAAAACCTTACTATTTAAAACGCTTCTTCATAAACCGCCTCACGCTTGTGCAGGCACGCTACTCGTCCGTTCTAGTATTATTTATGCAGAAGCATGCGAGGAAAAACAAGAATTCAAGATTACACGAGTTGAGTAATTGACATACAAATGATCATTTTAGTGGTGTAGTATTCCTTTTTAATCGATGAAAATCATAAGTGTGTGTGTGTGTGTGTGTGTGTGTGTGTGTGTGTGTGTGTGTGTGTGTGTGTGTGTGTGTGTGTGTGTAGGTAAATATGCAGAGGATGTGTTCGGGGAGCTCTTTGTCCAGGCTGGAGCATTTGCAATCAGAGTAAATACACTGGGCGAAAGAGTGGATCGTCTGCAGGTTAAAGTTACCCAGCTGGACCCCAAAGAAGAGGAGGGTAAGTACTCCTACATGTTACTGTTATTAATACTTCCTGTATGATAGTAGCAGAGTAGTTAATTATTTTAAATACGGTTTCATCAGTTTATTTTAAAACCGGTTTTACACTGTCACACGACAAATAACACCTTCCCCTTGAGCACAATAAATATTAATTAACCCTCTGTATTTCATCTGTCTCTTTCTCTCTCAGTCTCTCTGCAGGCCATCACTACCCGTAAGGCCTTCCGCAGCAGTCTAACCCAGGATCAGCAGCTGTTTACCAGGCCCTCTCTGCCAATGCCTGTACAGGACACCTACGAGACCTGTAATCCTCCCCCACCACTCAACTACCTCAGCCAATTCCGGTAGGGCACAGCAGAAACACAGGCACACCTCCATGGAATAAATAGATGATTAAGAACACGTGCATGCACATGTGCTCACATTGAAATACACGCATGCATGTTATATTTTTGTCATGACTACATTATTCAAACCCACCTCTCTGATGCATATGCATCAAGGAGTGGATTTCAAAAAGTGGCTGGACTATAACTTTGTGTGTTTGTCTTAATGAGACAATAAAATTTGAATTTAAAATTGTTGCGATACTAAGTGTCACGAAAATGTCCCATTTGCTGATAAGTTTATTTAGTTCATGAGACGTGTAGCCTAGCTTTGCAAGAAACTTAAGATGCATCATGCTGATGCAGTACTCTTTGCTATTGTTTATTAGTGTCAACATGTGAAAGAGGAATTTATTTAGATTTTTTGATTTGTTTTGTTGACAATTTTGGTTACATACAATCAAGCATAATGAGTAAGTGTGCAGGTGCTACCTTTTTACTTATTTGCACTTTGTTTTTGATTGCCTTTCACTTACATCATGTGCATATAAATACTCTTCAACTTGAAAATAACCAGATGTTTCACAGCCCAGCTGACTCTTGATGTTCTTGAGATCTTGAATGTTAATTGTGCACGAGGCATGACATGTCATGTCATCGGAAGTATGATTAATTGGAAACCAGAACAGAATGGGGCTGCGGTGTTAGAGGGTGAAGTCTGTATAATCAGTAACCGCAGCAGTGGCATCGATAATAAGCAGAGTGAGTGTAAGCTTGTTCAATTATGTTACCAAGACGCTCTCTGTGACAGTTTTTTTAAATGTAAATTTTTTATTATTTTGACAGATCTTCACAGAATATGGACATTTTGTTCACTCTTCTGTAGACTAGTTATTATGTGATGTGTAAAAAGGGGAAATGTTATGGTTTAATTAACATATCGCCACATAAGGTAGATAAAGATCTGTCAGCAGATGCTTTAAGTGTTTCGCGTGTGGACTCAAGATAACATTAAATGTAACTGAGACCCAAATATAGTTCTAACGTTTGTAAATGGTTGTCTACAGGGACGATGGGAAGGAGGCCCTGAAGTTTTACACTGATCCCTCCTACTTCTTTGAGCTGTGGAAGGAGAAGATGCTGCAGGACACCAAGGACATCATGAAAGAGAGACGCAAGCACAGAGTGAGAAACACAAACACAAAATAAGTAACACAACAGCCATAGAGTGCTGCAGAGCTTTTATAGGCCAAACTGGAAGTTAGCATCGCGCTGGTTCCCTTTACAAAAAGTCAATAGAAGCTTTCCATCGTCTTTTGGATTATTGCAAAAAATATGCTCTGTAGCAAACTGAAGGTTATGATACCTACACGCAAAATAATCGTCACATATGAATTGGTAATGCAATCGCCAGCAGTAACAACACCATGGTCCCATGAATTCAACATCACCACCACGTGTTCAGCGTGATGACGACCTCCGTAGTCTCATTTAGCCACCTTTTTTAAGACCCGTAAAAGCTTGAAATTCACATGGAATCTACTGACGTATTTTATTTCTTAGAACTTTTTTATTTCATTTCTTTGATTCAACCCTCTGACTCTTTTCTTTTTTACTTTTTCTTCCCGAGTAGAAGGAGAAGAAAGACCATCTGAACCAACGGACACTCAATCCGCGAAAGATCAAGACCAGGAAGGATGAATGGGAACGCCGTAAGATGGGGGAGGAGTTTGTGGTGCCTAAGAATGATTTGATGTAAGTTGTGTGACGTGAGGTGACAGTCTCTGTAGTTTGTGTATTTGTCATCTACAGGCCAAAGAGGCTTTTGAATGCGTTTTAAGTAAAACACATAATTACTTGATGAATTCATTATTTCTCGCTCTAGTTAACACAGTAAAAGTACAGAATGGGCACTCTCATGTTACATTCCACTCTTCCCTGTCTTATCAACTAATCTGTACACAGTGATATGTGTGGTATGTCCTGTCTGAAAATGTCCTCTGAGGGTTGTGTGTAGAGCTGGCTGTCATTGGCACACTGCAGTAAACAAATGCATGAGTCACAGGGTAGTTTCTGCTGTATTTTATTCATTCTTTAAGTGGTGTATTGTTTTTATTAAATTAAATTAAAGAATATAGAAATAATTACAAACGATAAAATAAAAAGCACATAAACAAAAATCTGTTTTAAAAGTTTACCATTAAATTTGCCGGCTTGTTTGTAACTCAATCAAAATCATTGTATCCTATATGTGTAATTAATTAACTTACTCATTCTTTGTCTTGTTAGCATTTTTTATTACCCCCGTGAGCTGGTTAATCTTTAGTTAGTTAGTTATTGTTTTATTTTAAAGCCAGGCCTGATAAGGAATAAAACTCAAGGATTTTCTGTCAAGCTCTTAAACTGAAGGACAAGCCAACCTCTCACTGCTGTGACTACTCTATGCTATTTAAATAGCTGCGTGAACCAGTCACCACAAGTTTCAATGTCAGTATTTGTGTCTGCTGCTTTTTAAATGCATTTGTGATGCTCCTATTTTAATAGTTAGCTCTGTAGATGCTATTATAGATCATTGCATGTCACAGTTTCAGACAATGAAGATGGCATACTTTATTTTGGGCTGATCGTAATGGCTTAAATTTGTTTTAAGGAATTCTTCTGAGGGTCTGAATGGCAGTATTGGATCTGGAGATGGCTTCAATTCTGAAGGCTTCGATCAGAGTACCGGCTCCTATGCGTATGAACCTGGCTCCCCTCTCTCTCAACATGGCACTGATGACATCCTGCCTCCTCCACCTCCAGACATGGCGTAAGTAGCATCTTGTATATAAGCCCTCACGCGTTGCCTCCCCTGCCAGCATGTGTTGAACATAAAGCTACGGCTGTACTATACAACTGCACTGCAATCCTAAAGAAATACTCTTTATAGGGTTCAACAGTAGCAAAATAGATTATAAATCCACTGTTCAGCCTCTTTGATGAGCATGAGCTGCTGAGATTGCAGCTGCAAAGAAATTGAAGGTTGATTGATTTAACGTCTCCTTATCTCTAACTTCCACTCTCACTTGCAGGTATAATGACGGAGGGTATGGAGCACCAACCCAGAATCGTGTCAGCGTCCTCAGTCCAAACCATCCACCTCCTGCTCCCCCCATGACTTCTCCCCCTCCAAACTCTCGCCCCAACCTAGCCCCTCCCCCTGCACCTCCTCCCCCTCCTCCACCCTCTGGCTTTGGGATTCCCCCACCTCCCCCTGGCTTCGACAGCCCACCTCCTCCTCCTCCTCCGCTCTCCTCCTCTACCAACGCCTATCCCTCCCCACCTGCTCCCCCTCCACCTGCTATTTCCACTGTTTCTCCTCCTCCTCCACCACCTATGCCTGCAGGTGTTGGAGGTCCACCACCTCCTCCTCCTCCTCCTCCTCCCCCTGGCCCTCCTCCCTCATCCTTTGACCACTCTGCTGCGCCCCCTCCTCCCTCTGGTGGTGGAGCACAATCCAGCTCTGCTTCCAAAGAGGAGCCCGCCGATGATTCTCGCACTGACTTGCTGCAGGCCATCCGACAAGGTAAGACTTACTAGCATTTGTGAAGGGTTCCTTGTTTAGACATTTTGACCAGCTCTTATCATGGCTGCCACTTGATGCTTCAGGATCATTTCACTCAGTTAGGAACCTTCTTAAGAAATAAAGACTGTTCAACCCCTAACCTGATTACATGTTACTGCCGCCAGCTGTCCATTTTTAGAATAAGCAAGAAACCTTTAGCAACATTGCTGCGTGTTTGGATGTGCATGACGTACAAACAAACTCCTACTCGTAAAAGCTTAACTCTATAGCGCTACGGGTGGCCAAAAACTCCCCATTTTGCGAATAATTATGATCTCTTTTTGCCCCTGTAAAATTCTCAATGCAGAACTTTTCCTTGTAACAAAGTGTTTTTACTTGCTGGTACTACTTTTAACTACATGTAAGGAAACTGATTACATCTTCCACCTCTGGTTAGGTATGAAATATACCTTTTGTCTTAAATAACAGGTTTCATCGCACACATATTTGCCCTCAAAGTGCCATATTTACACATAATAATAGGAACATTAAAAGAGATCACCTATCTGCTGTTGTCCGGCACACACACTCACTGTAACTGTCCTCACTCGCTCACTTTTAGGTTTCAACCTGCGTAAAACGGAGGCCCAGCGCGAGCAGGAGAAGAGGGATCACTCTAACAATGATGTGGCCGCCATCCTGTCCCGACGTATCGCTGTCGAGTGCAGCGACAGCGAGGATGACTCCTCGGAGTTTGACGATGATGATTGGTCCGACTGATCATCATCGCTTTTCACCTTCACTACCACCTCTGTATCTTTCCTCAGCCTTAAACAACATCCTTGTATTTCCATTCAAATTCCATTCTTAAGTAACAGTGAAGCAGCGGCCCATGTTCCGTGTCTGTCAGATTTTGAGGATGTACAATTGACCTGCTACAAATCACATTCCTTGAACCATTTAATTTCTATTTATCCAAAACGATTCCGATCAGAGGTGCAAAAGTCCAAAGATTGAGAAAGAGTGTGTGTGCCTCGTTGAGTCTTTTGCCATTGCTTTCATTGTATGGCACAGCGCTGTTATTCATGCGAGAGTGCTGTGTGACGAGATGCACAAGTCTCTGCTGAGTCTGTGCGTAAACACATCACCTCTGCTTTTATCTTAGTGTCTATTAGAATCATGCACACTGTGCTGTGGGCCAAATGTCAGATTTGATCCGCTTTAGTATATTACGGCAAAGGATAACAGAGAGGGAGTACAAAACACACGCACGCAACCTCCTCCACACACAGTATTTGTATGTAAACACTTTTTCTCACTCATTGGTTATATGATATAGATGTAAGGTTTATATAACATATTGAATCATATCTACTGAATATAATTAATGCAATCCTTTTATATCCCTTTTTTTAAAGCACTTATTTTTTTCCCTTTTCTCACTTTTTTAGTCAGGCCTTCTTTCTTTCTGTGGTTGTCATGGGAACAATTTGCTTGTGGATGAGACATGGTTGTAGTTTATAAACAAATTCATGAATTAATCATTCAGTGTGATAGGGAAAGCATTGGCTCATGGCAGACACCTGGGGTGTTTGATGAGATAACCATGCTGAACATATGCAGACGTTCAACTCATGATTCACTCTGTATTGTTTCATCTCTCTGTCACGTATCACTTCCTGCTGTTTTTCTTTTGGACTTTTCTGGGGATTTACTAGGCTCTGATGTTTTGATCACTGTGCTCAGACAGCCTTTTACCTGATAAGTGCCTTTTTTTATACTGCTTTTTGGTGTCCGTGCCAGTTTATTTTGTTTATCCACACTGGTCACTGATCAGCTGCTTCTATAAATATTCTCAGCTGTTGTTGAGTCAAATGTAGAACTGATTGATGTTTAGTGTGGACATCAGATGTCTCAAGTGCCTTTTTTATTTTAAATCTGCCTGTGTTAAAGGACAATGACACAGCATGCTTCGCCAAAGCTTCTCCTGCCTTACATTTCCAAATGATTATAGTTATTTCAATAAAGAGAGTGAAATTGAAGTAATTGTTTAGTTTTCTTTCATGCGAGAACGAATAGAGTGTATGCTATGATGTGTTGAATAACAAGTTACCAAGAATGTCGAGCCTTGGTATAAAAGTCCTTGTGCTTTATCCATGACTCATCTTCTTCATATCAGTGGTGGACACCTTTTCACAGTGCCCTGTGCTGACTGTGTAGGGAGTGAGAAAATGAATCAATTGGTTTAAACTTCAGAAAATGAGTAGGAGGAGAGAAAAACCTCTTGCGTAATCACTTTATCCTCATACCAAGGCTGCTTTGTAGGTTTTAAAAAAGACGCAGTGGATGCAGAGTGATGGTAATAACGTTGAAGATTGCTTTAGCCACCAAATAATTTAGGATACAGGAATAGAGAGCAGCAGTCTGAGCCTTATTGAGTTAAAGAGTGAGAGATAGAGAGACAAACACACTAAAAGCCTCGGCAGCAGTAAAGAAAAGAGTGCTGACATCGCCCAGTAGAAAAAAAGCATATTTATTATTCATCGGTATAAAATATTCATTCATTTCAAAAAGGCTGTGCAACACGAACATATGGTCAGTACCTTTTCAAAGTGCCTTTAACAGCATGTGCAAAATAGAATCTCGAAGATCTAGAACATTTTGTTTTCTAGACATTCAAGTAAATAAAATTGGACTTTGGCTCACATGTCATTACAATGTGACAGGCTTACATTTAAAACCCATCCCATCCTCTCGCCTTAAAGTGCCAATGGTGATTAAATCCACTTTCTTTGAGTGGGGGTATACCGTATATAGCGTCCCTGTGATTGTTTCAGTGGCGCTACAATTGACTGAGGATGAGGCACAAAGTACAAACAAGACAGTACATTTAGTCAGTAATCCCAAAATGTCTGCCAGTCAGGACAGTCCAGAACATTCTGATTCTCAGAGGAACTTTATCTCTCAGAGAAGTGTTTCTTGCATGTGTAGGAGTGTGTGTGTGTGTGTGTTTGTGAGACTTGTTCTGTATGACAGTCAATGCAGCTATGTGTGTATCTTGGCACACAAACAGTGATATGTCTGGCATAGATAGTATGGTGGTTTTGAGTCTGGTGAGGTTTGGCAGTCTACACATCAGCAGGGTAGTGTGTGTTTGTGTTGTGTGTGAATCTGTGTGGACAGCAGGCCTGGAGCAGCACCTTGCGAATGTCTTTGTTTCTCAAACTGTAGAGGATTGGGTTCAGCAGCGAGCTGCCCGCCGCCGGCACCAAGGTGGCATAGGTGTACAAAGGAGGGCTGGACGCGTCGCCCAGCAGCCCCCAGAGGGAGAAAGGCATCCAGCAGCCCACAAACACACTGAGCAGCAGGATCAACCGAGAGAAGCCCCTCCCACTGCTGTGTTTGCTTGAATATGATTGGTTGGCAGGGAGGAAGTGCCTCTGGGTAGCGATGGCGTGGGCATGCCGCCTTGCCACACGGCAGATCCCAGCGTACAATTGCAGGGTTACCATTACAACCACAAGAAAGCCACCACACAGCAGCGATAGGTATGTCCGGGTCAGAGGTCGCGCTACAGAACAGGAGTTTGGCTCTCCCAGACAGTGCCATCCCATTGCAGGTCCTGCCCCAATGATGCATGCACCCAACCAGACCAGCAGCAGGAGAATGGCGGCTCTGTGACGTGATTGGCTTGAGCCATAAGTGAGGGCGTTGCTTAAAGACAGGTATCGGTCCAAAGCGACACCCATCAGGCTACAGAGGGAGGCAGTTAGTGATGTCACCAGAAGTCCTGAGGTCAGCAATTCTGACCAATCACTGGGCTCCACGCAGAACAGGAAGAGGAAGTGCAAAATCAGAGCGACACCTGCCAGGAGATCCGCCAATCCGAGGCTAGCCAGCAGCAGGAAAACAGGGGCACGAAGAGACGGGGTGGCCAAGATGGTGGTGACAACTATTGCGTTTTCTGTGGCAATGAGAGTTCCTGAAACACACAGGGCCACACCCCACACGGTGAGGGGCGGGACTTCATACGTTGACGAGCTCTCCAGTTGGTCTAGAGGGAAGAAGGAGTCTGCACCTGAAGACTCATCCCAGCCCAGGTCAGAGACGTTCAAGATCATGGCTTCTCAGCAGTCACACAAAGACAACCTAAGAGAGAGAAAACATGAGAAACATGGTGAGATCAGATCTAAAGGGTCAGCAGCATCTAGCATCTACATATGTCTATTAAATAGCCTTTCCTTGACCAGAAGCTGGCAGAGCAGAAGAGGATTCAATGAGGTGATGGGGAATTTAAGATGTTATACTCTTGTAATCTTAAACAGTTGAGCTACATAAAGATAGATTATCACGATGAGTGCAATAAGAGGTATTTAGGGTTGTAATGCCCTGCGCTCTCTTGCTCCCATCATTTGTAATGTTAAATTGTCTTGTATTGGTTTTTTTATTATACAGAGGAATTAAAAAATAGATTTTTTGAGTTTATAAGTATGCCGAAATATACATTAACATAGTATTCCCAAATAAAATACATTGTCCTTAAAGCCTAACTAATGTATAGCCTACTTTGACCCTAGATGAACTTTAATAAATACAGAAAAAGCCTTTACAGTGCAATGAAATGTACATTTGCAGAACACAAACAATAAATATAAATTACAAGCACCATTTTAGGCTGGAAAATCATTTTTAAATGACCCATTCTAAAATCCCCCCACCCCATAAATATGTTCACGTCTTCTTTTTATTATCTCAAATAATATTATATAATTGTATATAGTACTCCTGCTGGCTCCTGAAATATCAGTGACGTCACAATAGTCGTGCGGGAAGTCACGCAAATCATAGTCAATCAATATGTAGGCTTGATTCAACTTGATGGATAGACTTATCAAAATATGAATGCATCATTAGGTTGTCTTTGATTAAACTATCATTAATATAGCTTTTCTGAATCGGGGCTTTTACTGGCTTCCAGCCTTGGTGTTTATCCTGCACACGTTTCAGGAGCATCCAAACATCTTAAATATAATTTATGGTTTGGCTAGTTAAATTGGAATCTGTAAAATCACTTTCAGACGAAGTTAGTGAGGTGGGGTTTCATTATGCAATATTACAGGTGTTCTTTTTGATAGTGTCCACACATGATGTTCATCTTTACTGTTTAAACCTCGGACGGATTACATGTACCATCACATGCAGTGATTCATGAATGAGAAAGCCGGTGTGGTTCATTAGGCTATTTAAGGATATCGCCTGTTACAAGGTTAAGATGCTTGTGCTGTCTGGTATGTTATCTGCTTGTTCTTTAGCACATGTCAAACTGTACTGAAAGGAAATACCACACTATAACAGGCTACATTAATGCTATTTTAAGATGTTTTCTGCTTATGCAGGAGGTTTTTTTTCGGAGACACACGCATCAAAGTGAGGAGGTATATCCCACCTCCTGGTGCGGAGGACCCTGTTGTATAATACAATTGCAGGTTGCACCATCGGGGATGTCCCCGATACACGCACACATAACACGGACACGTATACATGCATATATTAGATTAATCTTACTTCGTTAACGCGATTCCGTGAGTCCTTTACAAACAGATTTCTTCTCTCCTCTTATAAGATACAAGCCAAATGATGGAGATGTGGTGATGCTGTCCGCGTTGATGCTCGGTACCAGTTTTAAAAAAGGAAGACAGTCCCTGCGTTGCTTCTTTCTCCTGCTTTCATCGAAGTTGTGCCAAACTTTCACTTGGCGTCTCTTGCATCTCTTTTTCTTCAATCTCTCCTGAGCGCTTATGGGAGGCAGAATGGATGCTCTTGCGCGCGGACTCAACCACAAGAGAGCCTGTCTGACGTCAGTGACTGGAAGGCTCAACCAATGAGGTGCCGGCATTGAGTATGCGGGGAGAGTAGGGAGGGGGCTGTATGGGGAGTAATTTCATTCAGAAAAATGCGGCATCTCTGTGGCCCCTCCTACTGCGGTTCACTCTTGCTCTCATTTCTTGTAAATAATGACCACCAATAGACCCCCCCCCCTTCCCCTCCAGCACACACACAGATTTTTTCTCAATAAGACCCAGGGAAGTGGTTGATTGAGACGATATTGTTTAGTGTTGGGAAGGGCTCAGAGGTGTCGAGCTGCGAGGACGGAGCTCAGGGCTGACGCTGTCCACGGTGCTGAAACACATCAGGATGAGTCATGGGAGATGTCCTGCAGAGCATCAATAATCTGTGTGTAATTGACACTTCAAGGGAGAACTATCCACCTAAATGAACGGAAAAGAACACGAGTGCCCTTTCCATAGCAAAATCCTGCAAAAGATGTATACTTTGATATATTAATGGTAATATTAGTGACAGCATGGACGTTGATATTATTAGTGCATTGGTAGTTTATATTCAGAAACAGAAACAATAGTCTATATAATCATTCATTCAGTCTAATACATCAGCACAAATAGCCTCAAACTTGATCGCAGACTTGAATGAACCCCTCGCTGACACCTTTTATTATTTATTAAAAATGTACAATATAAGGTTCATACATGTACTAATTATAATAATGATAATAATACAATAATAACCCTACAATCTTTTTGAAATCGTATCTGTGTGCATGTGTTAACACGTGGATGACGAGGGGTTTCCGGTAATCAAACAAAACCAGGAATGGAATTTATTTTGCTTGTTATATTGATTTGTCTATTGATTCGCGCACCTTAACATAGAAACACAGCCCACCTGTCTAAATACAGTTTCTTAACAGCAGCAGGGAATTTGAGGCTTCCCCGGTTTGATAGTGAGCGTGGGTGCTGCTGGATCGGCTACACAGTCTGCGTGGTCGCGCATATCAATGCGATAACTGGGGGAATCTCGTCCTGCTCGAGCCATATTAGGACACATTTCCTGCCAACAAACCCCTCCTACGTCATTTAGAGGATATAAAGTGCTATACTTGTCACCTTCCAAAGAACAAATCAGCAACTTTACAGCAGTGTTTCTTACCTGAACACCCACTTGTCTGCATTTCACTTTTTTATAACACATTTGATGATATTACTACAGAAACATTTATACGTTAATACATTTTAGAAGGATTTACAAACATTATAGAAACACTAAGGAATATTATTTGTGCTATGTCCATGACATTTTCCCCGTTTTCCCCGATGCATTCCTATTTGATGTCCGTGCACTAATGTATTTAGTCAGTTATTTCGGATTTGTATTTGTTCTAATACTAACAGGTTCTCTCCCCGTCGTCGGCTGTAAATTACAGCATTATCAACTAGTGTGTCGCTGTTTAATCGATTTTCTGCCAGCAGCGGGAGCATCAGTGGAAGAAGAGATCGTGTTTGACAGAACTGCGGAATATCCCTTCGCTGAGACAAACCCGCCACCCTGTTGAGCTGCACAGATGTACCCAGACAATGTGTGAGAGAGCATATGAGATGTAGGCTGCATAAGCCACGTGTGTGGAGGCGGTGATGATGGAATCAACTGCATGAAGCTGAAAAGAATGTCGTGATTCTTTGCTCAATGCACCTGATTTTGAGGGCTTGCAGCCCGGGGCTGTGACTCAGTGCATCTGCATCTCAAAGCAACATTTTGTATGTCAGAGCGCTTGTACCTTTTGTGCTGGTGCATTTATTGAGTACCTTGCGTCACAACCTTGTCTGAGTTTCGTGAAAGTAAAAGTAAAGTAAATTACTGATTGATTGACAAGTGACTAGGCAGCACTTCATCACAATCAGTGATACATTTGAGGAAGTGACAAACTACTGACGCAAATGCTGTCTACTGTACACATGTCACATGCCAACATGTTTTAAATACATTCACACCACAGTATAAATAAAGCTGTCCTAATGGATAGGATCACTCAAAACACATTTTAATCAATTACTGTATCAGACCGATGTCTGATTAAAATGAGCACCCTGATAAGATGTTTTCCAGCAGATGCCCGTTAAAAAGGAAAAAGCAGAACAGGAAAAGAAGAGACACATTTATTCCAGATATTGTTTTCTGTCTTATCCCTCAAATTATATTGTGTCCCCTTCAGATTTATCTTGGGGTCACTTGACGGGTCCCGGCCCCCAGGTTGAAGGACACACATTTTTTAATTTTGCTGATTTTTTTTGCACGATAGTATTCCCATTTGTCCCACCATTTTTTATGGAGTTTGTAAGGACACTTATGAATGCAGGTGTGTGTGTGTGTGTGTGTGCATGCTGAAGTAAACGCGTGTCACTAAGTCCAAACTGGTGTGCATTTCAGGAGGGTTGAGGTGGACCAGTTGGTTGCCATGAGACCAAGTTAGGGTGTCGCTCATGTTACACAGATCTCTGTGTCTTTCTCTCTGTGTCCCAGTCAGGAGCCATATCTCTATTCACAACTATTGGATACCCTTTTGAGGACTTACTGAAGATATTTTTACTGAAACCTTTTTGTTGACACTTATTCTTAGCACCAAAGCCTTCAGCTGTCAGTTGCAGGTGTTGGTGCTCTGTGGCTGTCAGGATGCAACAGTTGGTGTTGAAGGTCCTCTGCTCCACACTCCTGCTTATAGCAGTGGTGCCCTCTGTGTACTCACAGTCAGGTATGGGTCCATCAATATATCGTATTTTCTTATTGTATTAACATCTCAGTGTACTTTGGTCTTGTCAGGAACCTGTTAGTGTGTCTTCCTACACTTTGCATCTCATTTCCTTGTCTCTTTGTTTCCACCATTTGATCTCTTTCCAGAGTTTTTCCCTGATAACATCTCCTCATATTAACTGTGATGATGGCTTATTCTCACAAGCTCACAATCATTTTCTTTGCCATTACTTGCCAGTTTTTCCTATTACATTGTCCAGACTGGTGGGACGTCTTGCAATAATTAAGCTGTTAAAATGTGTGTGTGGGAAGATAATTGTACATCAGCCAATCAACTGGTTTGAGTGACACTTCCAATTGACTGCCAGTCTCTTCCTTCCTACAGATTGTTCTCAGGCCCAGTCATGTGACCTGTGCGTTGGGGATTCTATGCTCAACCTGACAGGCTGTGTCTGGAGGCTTTGTCCAGATGGTAACGTGTACACACACACACACATACACACACACACACACACACACACACACACACACACAGACACATGCAGACGCACACACACACACACACACACACACACAGACACATGCAGACGCACACACCCCTGACCTCTGATAGTAATTCAATCATCAAAGCTGCTGTAACATAAGCTTCCCTGTTTGTACAAGATGACTGAATTATTTAGTATGCCAGGAACACACACACACGCATGCATGCACGCACACACACACACTAAAATACTTGTTCTCTCGGTCTCAGGTAATGATACAGGCATTTGTCTAACTGATGAGGGCAACTCGGCAGACAACGGCAGGAACTGTAGCTGGACTAGAGTGTCTGAATTGTGCTCAGGTATAAAAAATAAAAATACACTCCTGAATTAATGCAATTTATTTATCTGCAACCTCAGTAACTCTCATTTATTTTGCATGTTTTATTTTCCAGTTGTGGAGACTGAAGCTGAGGGAGGAGGTGACTCAGGTAAAATATATCGACTCAATCATCAGCTCACACCCCCTTTTCCTCTCTCTTGCGTCAGACATGAATTATTCCTAGAAGAGCTGTGTGAAATGCCACATTTTTTCCCACCTCACCCTGCTTTCATGTACTTTCACTGTAAACCCATCAAGCTCTTCATTTTCTTTCCCTCCAGGTGATGGAGGAAAGACCAACTCAGAGTTCTCACAGGCCAAGTTTGACATGTCCAGTTTCATCGGAGGCATCATACTCGTGCTGTGTGTGCAGGCAGGCGGCTTCTTCGCCATGCGTTTCCTCAAATCCAAAGAGCAGAGCAACTATGACCCAATGTGAGTTTGTGCACGTAGGTGTTAGAGGACAGAGAATTTAGCGTGACTGTATCAGTTTAAGTATGTGTGTGTAAATGTGCCTGTGTCACTGAGTTAAGTGATGTCTGTTGGTGCAACAGCAGCCTCTAGTGGGAGGAGTGATCAACATCACCCGTAGTACAATGATTCACCTTTAACATCCCTCTAAATTGTTTTGTTTTTTATTCTGGTCACAATCCCCATCTGTACAAGTCAAATGTCTGCCTGTCTTCACACAGAGAGCAGCCACAGTGAAGACACGATGTATGAAGGACAAACAGGCGAGGGTGGAGGACAAGCAGAGCAGTGACTCATCGAGTGTTTCATTTTTTTCTGAGCCCCTGTCAGTTTTGGTTTGGTCCCCATGTGTACCCCTGGGGGATGGGTGTGTTAAGAAGAAGATTTTTTTCTCAAAATACCGCATTGTGTAACGAGTGTTTGTGCATGTGTTCACTGTGTTTGTATAGTATTTATATTCCAGAGACATTTTGGCTGTTGGTATTCATACGATCTGACAAATGAGAAACAAAAAAGGCCGGATTTCTCAGCACGTCCAGAGAGAAAGTCTTTGTAAAAACACAACTATATATGTGGTGTTTGACCTCTTACAAACAACAAGGAAATAGCTGTATCAAATGAACTCTTTTTACTGTGTAAATAGTAAAGTGAGTAGACAGTAGGTCAGACAAGGTCATAACATGCATTTAAACTATTTTTCAAGTACCCTAAAATAGACCAAAATGAGACTCAGAGGATGTGTGTTTTTCATGTGGAGCTGAATAACTTTCTAGTGTTCTATTGAAACCATGAATTTAAATATTTATGTATGTTATATCTTTCATGTATTTGCTGGCAGTGAGTTAAATGATTTAGCTGGGAACCCTGGGGAGCCATTTCAACAACTCTTAAAGGTCCCTACACTGCACCTTTGGCAACATATGAAATGACTCTCAATAATCTAAGAAATAATAGTAGTAATTTAAACTTCGATCTATTTACAATAAGGGTTTAGTACTACTCCTCTGATTTGTGTGTGTTTTTGTTCTGACTTGTCAATAGCTCAGAGTCTTTTTTATAAATGAATATTCGTTAAGGAGATTTCTGTTTTGACTGCTCATATTTATATATTATATATATATATATATATATATATATATATCAGCTTTAACCCTTTAATAACAGTTGAAAGAGATGTGATGTGACCCTGTTTACTCCTGGTAAAGCTTCAATATGAACTGATTGGTTTCTTTTTTTGTGATGCCATTACAATGAAAAATGTTCAAAAAGGCCTGAATAAACTAAGGATAATTACCTGTTTCTCTGTATGTGTCATGTCTGCTTCCCTGCATTCAAATGAGGAGTTGTTAACTGCTAATCACAGGAGGAGATTGCACACTATGTGTTGAGTGCATATTTGCCCATACCAGCCGAATGAGTGAACCGATTCTGGGTGCGACCAGAGACATATTCTCGGTCACTGCAGATAAGAATCGCCTATTAATCCTTACATGGGTGTCAGCAGGGATCCCAGCATGCAGCGGGGACAAAGCGCTGATGGGGGCCTTTAAGCAGGATGGCTGGTTGGATGCACCAGACGTTGTCTGAGCCAGGACCTACACAGGCTTGAATAAGCCCACACAAAAAAAGTTTCCTAACTGGGCAGAACATGGCTGTCATCCAAGTCTGTTGACAAAGGACAGGACTGAAGGTCTTTTTCACTCTGAATGCATGCACCATCCCCCATCCCCCAACACGCACAAGCTCATTTCTAATGAGAGAAAGGAACACACACTCACATTGTCACATTAAAGTTCAGGCAGGCTTAATATGCTGCTGGTATAATATAATATATTATAAATATACTCCCTTTAAAACAAGCATAGATCTGTGTTTACATATGTGTCCAGTTGTGAGTGTAGTACATAGAGAAGGTGCAGCAGCAGTGTGTGGCTACTGTGTGTTTAGCAGGTGTGGACAGATACAAGGAGGAAAGTTACATCCCACCTCCACCCTGCCATTTGGTAAAACATCCGTGTGCGTGTGTGTGCGTGCGTGCGCGTGCGTGTGTTGTGTTGATACAGTTTGTTTGTTTGACTGTGTGATATGACTCTCTCTCTCTCTCTCTCTCTCTCTCTCTCTCTCTCTCTCTCTCTCTCTCTCTCTCTCTCACACACACACACACACACACACACACACACACACACACACACACACACACACACACTCTCTCCCTCTCTGTATTTTCCGTTTGTTCCTGCCTCCCAGCTGACTGCTAAGTCTGGAGGGTGTGTTCACTCCGTTTACTCTGCACACAGACCACGACACACACCGCACTCTGGACAACTTTTCGCTAAACGTTTTCACAGATGGAAGTGGAGGAAGCTCTCAAGACAGGTAACACATTGTTGGCTTGGGTTTTATGTTTACCTGTGTGTATGTGTAATGAATGTGAGAGCGGGAGAGTATAACCTTTGATCCAAAAGTGGCGACAGGTGTCCTCTCTCTCGCGGTGTTCATGATGAAAGTGGTGAATGGGCCTATTTTTCCTAAAGGGAAACTTCAATAATCTCACTTACGTTGTAGAAAAAAAAGAACTGTTGTTAATAATTACATGCAGTTATTAGGTTACTACAGGAAAATTATAATGAGGAAAACATATACTTTATGCCATCTACTACACACTAATATACTTTCTGTTTGTTTTGGTGTAGGTGTCAGGTTATGAAAGCTGTGGTGAACTCATGATATCCTTTTCGCAAAACTCCTAACGCCGGGACGATCGCTTTGCGCATGCGTTAATTACCCCGAGGTAACTAGCATAAAGTGGCCACACACACACACACACACACACACACATAGACATACAATGATTATATTGTGGTGTAGCCGGTTAGTCAATTAAAGATAGACGTTTGCTTTGCTCATTTTGTTTACCATTATGCTCCTCTCTGTCAAACCAGGTAATGACGTCTTAATTAATATTATTAACATTTATTTTCAAGCCTTTTATAATGTAAGTAGTTTATAGAGTCTACAGTGAAGAGTATTTGGAGCAGGAGCAGATGAAAGCCATTGAAGCAGACAGGAATAGCCTACCTGACACAGCATATGTCCTCCCCCCTGAGGCACCAGAGCTACTGGAGGACACATGATTTCAAAGTGTATGGTTTAACAATGTGCAACCACAAGATAAGGATGTTTACTCACAACTTGTTGACATATGCAACATGTGAGGGCAAGTAAACAATTCTCAATTTTAAGGGGTCACTGGGAAAAAAGTTTGGAATCAAGGTTTAGCAAAAATGTTCCTCATATACTATCCGATATACTGTAACATATACTGTCTTCTGAAATATACAAGGTATAAGTCCCTGCAATAAGAGCAACCTTACACTATAAATATAGTGACCATAACTGTAGTATATGGCTTGTTTAAATGTAATTAATGACGAATATGGGCCGTCTGTTTGTTGAAGGATTGTGTTTTTTTCCCTCTCACTCAGGGATGGAAGGGGAGCGGGTTGACTCGTCTCTTGACTTGAGCCACCTGACAGAAGAGGAGCAGTCCACCATTCTGCAGGTCATACAGCGTGACTTGGATTTGCGTCGTCGCGATGAAGGACGTGTAAGGTCAGAGGTGACTGTTTATCTTTTTTAGCTGTCAGTTTTGTCCACTAGCATACAGACAGGTGAAAAATGAAAGGAAACACAACTTCAAATATCAAATTAGATATTTTGATGATAGACATGGAGTGCAATGTCTGACACATTGGACAACAATATCTCAACCATTCAGTGACTCCTTTTGACCTTTGAATAGGGACATTGTCATCCTGGAGGATAAAACTCCCATCTGTATAGAAATGTGTCATCATTGGATGAAGGAGACCTCTCACAATAATTTTGTATTGATTAGACACTTCCATCCAAAGGGGACAAGTCATAAGCTAGCATCGGCATTGTTTATATCTCCTCTCATTTACTCAGGGGTTTCCTTTAATTCATGTCTGTATGTTGTAGTTTAAAATAGGAAAATTACCACAATATTACTACACTGTGAGCCTAGGACTTTTTGGGGCTCTATGGGGATCTGGGGACTTGGTGTAGCTGCCCACTTTGCCTGGTTAGTAATTCCGACTTGCCTCAAATAAGGAAATCAAAGAACTACACAGTGAAATTATTTCTGGCTAAAGAGAAGAGCAGCCGCTGTTATTTATCACTGGTCACCACCACATAGTCAAAGAGCCCCATAGACCCTCTGATTTAGTTAATAAGGTCTAATGGTCAACCTGTTGGACCCTGTTTGTGACGCTTGTATTGATTAATCTCTATATTTGGGCCTTAGTTTACATGTTAAGTTTACATATAGTTGTTCATGTAAATGAAAACCTGGCAAGTCAAATTGTATGTGGTATTTTCCATCAATGTCTTTTAAATGTTGCATGATATGGGTATCGTAAGGATTTTATTGATGTTTATAATTTTATCGATACTCATATCGATTCTTTTTGCTAAATAATTGCTTTTTCAAAAACATTTTTTTTTAAAGAAGATTAAATTCAATACATGATTAGAATGTATATATATTTTTAGTAAATGTTTAGTTAGTGATTTAGGCAGACATCCGTTTGTTTGCTGTTGAACTTGGTCGTATTTCAACGCTGCAGGGTCCTCCAGGAGACAGAGACAGACGTGGCACGTTTGCGCTTCCTTTCAGGAGAATGGTTCAGCGAGGAGAGCGGCAAACGCCATCGCAACCGGACGTCGGGTAGCGTGCTCGTCCACGCCACCATACGCCACAGGAAAACCAAGAACAGAGGTCTGTTTTTTAGTTAATGCAGCATTACTATTACATGCCTGTGGGCCTTATAGGGATATCCCAGTGATGTAAAGTCTGTGTTTGTTGCCATGGTAACAGATGTGCCCCTGACCGTACTGTTCAATGGAGAGAGAGAAGAAGAAACCTCCCACAACAATAACGCCTCTCCTGAGGCAGAGAGAAGACTCAAGGACAGCAGAGAAGAGGACAGTGGAGGGTTAGTGAGGGCGTCAGTCAACAGAAATATCTTTACTGTGTGGAGCTGCATTTTCCAATATCTTATTTGTGTTTTTCAGGAGTCAAGGAAGTTTGAAACCTGCACCCACACCCAGAACAAAAAGTCCTTTAGCACAGGTTTGTGTGTATATATATTGTTGCCATGCTTAAAAACAAATCATGTAAATATTAATAATCTTCTTCAATTCCAGAGTCTCCAATATAGAAGTAATTCCTCATCATCCAAAGGTACGGAAGTCTATCTCAACATGCTGCTCTACATCTGTAGCTAGTGTATTATTATTAACTAATGTTTAACTCATTCTGCTCATAGAGTTGGAAAGGAGAAGTAATGGCCGCTCAGAGGAACCTGAGGTAAATGATATAAATGTCACGTGTTGCCTTTATAATGGTAAAGTATAAGAAATAAGTGAAATGACATGATAATGGGTATAATGGATGTGTGTGTGTGTCTTTAGGAAGACTTTGACGGTCACAACAGGGACAGTGACTCTCTGAGCAGCTGCCCGACAGCTTCTCTGAAAACCAGCAGCTCCAACGGCAGCCTTCATTCGGGCTACACGGTACACACACACACACACACACACACACACACACACACACACACATTTGATTAATTTGCTATCCAACGACGCAAGATGACTCAGCTCTGGACAATGACGTAGGTGCTGATCACTGTTCTGCGTGTGTTATAGCTCAGTGGCAGCATGATGAGTCTGTTCAGCTCAGGAGATTTTGGAGTGGTGGAGGTGAGGGGCCGCATCCAATTCTCATTGGTTTACGACACCCAGAAGGAGGAGCTGCAAGTCACAGTATATCGCTGCGAGGACATCGCTTCAGCACGCAAGAATCGCTCTGACCCGTAAGTGGTGGTGCATGTGTGAATGTGCATATTGCAGCAATAACGTCATATACAAAATCAGTCAAACAATGTCTGTGTGTGTGCGCATTTTGTTTTTCAGATATGTTAAAACCTATCTCTTGCCGGACAAGTCGAGTCACAGCAAGAAGAAAACAGCAGTGAAAAGGAAGACACTTAACCCAGTCTATGATCAGACGCTCCGAGTGAGACACTCTCTCATTTATGTATTACATAAAGTGGCCGCCTTCACAGAAATCCCCCATTTGCCATCTGTCTCTCAGCTCTCCTCCACGTGTTCTGCAACATGCATTGCAGACACGTATTTCTCCACTCTAGAAGACCTACTATCAATAAATTGCCAGATTTAAATTGACTTATTGTAGCTTCTGATGGCAGAGAACATGTTGTGCTTTGTCCTGCAGTTGCTTCTCTGCCTAATTCTGGTCCCCATTCTCTTATAGTATAAAGTGCGGATCGGAGAGCTGCGGAGTCGGACCTTGAACCTGTCCGTGTGGCATGCCGAGCCTCTGGGCAGGAACGTGTTCCTCGGGGAGGTGGAGGTGTCTCTGGGCTTCTGGGACTGGACCTGCTCCCTGCCACTGTGGCATGACCTGCAGCCACGGGTAGAGAAGAGCATACATGGATGATTTGAATGCAAATACACAATCATGTAGTCACATAAATCAGCATGCACATTTGAACACTCATAGAACAATATTTACAAAAACACTAGGATGTCTGCGTCTCCATTTGTTTAGTAGTGTGTGTTCAACAGCAGTTTGTTGGAGACACAGAGTACAGGGAGGAGTGTCTCTTGTGTCTGGGAGAGCTGAAGGGAGACATGCTGTGAATTTCAACTAAGGTTTTATGTAAGCTTAATCTTTTCCTGCTTCCACACTTCTGCCTCCCTCCCCCTTGCTTTTTCGTCCTCTTGCTTCCTCTGTCGTTTTCTCTGCCTTTTCTCTTTTCTACTCCTCCTTCAACCCCCATCACAGGTCAATTTAAATCCAGACTCTATTAGCAGTCGTGGGACCATCTTGCTCTGTGTAAAGTTCATCCCAGACGGATTTGAGGGTGAGCAGAGCACACATATCATAGATGCAAGTTAGCAACTTAATTACATATGTTTTAATCGTGTGTGTGTGTGTGTGTGTGTGTGTGTGTGTGTGTGTGTGTGTGTGTTAAGGTGATGGACTGCCTCTGACAGGAGAGCTTCACATCTGGATTCGAGAGGCTCAAGGTCTCCTGGCCAACAAAGGGGGCGCTATAGATTCCTTTGTCAGAAGGTGCGTCAGCTTGGCAACATGTTCCTGGAAATTTTGTCATCGATTATTTATCCTGGCAGCAGCTTTTAATTCGTAGAATATTATTTGTGGAACAGGACGTGTAAACTCATCAATAATCATTTAATAATAAGTTAAAAGTTACAATTCTCCAACTTCACATTTTTGAAAACTTTATTCTTCATTTGGCTATTTCTCACATTTTTTTACATCAACATTATTTTATTAAAGTTTCCTTTACAAGGGGTTACAATATTTATATGGTCTTATATACCTGAACGATTCAACCTGAAAGTGTGTATATATATGAATCAAAACAAATAATAATATTAATAAAATAAATAATAATAATTGAATCACTTTAAATAAGTCATAGAGTACTTCAGGGTATCACATGCAGTCGTTCTTTCTAAGTATATGGTGCTTCATCATTCCCAAATGTTCCCCTCTTCTAATGGTGTCCATCTTTCTATAAAGAAATCCCTCTGTAATCTTAGCACTTAAGTAATTTTCTTCCATTGTATAAATATTTCTTAGAACTGTCAACCACTCAGCATACGTGGGAAGATCCTTTTTAAGCCATCTTATTGTAATTGCTTTCTTTGCTGCTGTTAGTAATATGTGTAAGCGGTACATCCGGCTTCCTCCCAATTGTTGCTATGACTATTTACTTACCGTGTACATTCAAGGTTTAACCCACACGCACATACTGTCCCGCAATCTATTCTGTGTATACATACATAATCCTGGTTTGAATCTGAATTTAATTGTCTCATAATCGTAACCTACACCCAACAAGCTACATACTGCCAGACGCCAGTCGGCAGAGTGGTCAGAAGACGCGGCTGGTGAAGCGCTCCATCAACCCGACCTACAACCACACCATGGTGTATGATGGCTTCCACTCCAGCGACCTGAGAGAGGCCTGCGCTGAGCTGACTCTCTGGCAGCGCGAAGGGTTAAAGTCGCACGTCCTAGGAGGGATTCGTCTGAGCAGTGGAACTGGTGGGTGTCGCAACACTAAATGACACACACTGATGCAGACTCAAAATCACACGGATGCTTTTTCTGACCCGTGTGCCTGGGTGTTTCGCTGGTTCCATTATAAGCATACAAAAGTGCACTTTCTGAAAGATTGGTCGTTTGTTGGGGCTCTTTCTAGTTTCTGTGACAGATGATATATTAATCCACCAGATAGGGGAACAATGCTCCAATCTTTACCTTGTTCTGAAAGCAGCAGTCAGTATTAGTGATTAGGGACAGTGTTTGTTTGCCTGTGCTGCAGTCCTTGTGGAGCCTGGGCTGTGCGGAGGATCTTATCTTATCTCTTATCAAGTCTCTCTCAGTTCCAGGCTGTTGTTTGGCAATGTGCTTTTTAAATGAACTCACTCATGTTTATCATGGACTGTCTTCTATAAGTCAGTAGGTGATGTGTGACTCAGTATGACATAAAGGTTTGCAAAGTTATAAATAAAGCTTGAGAATCTGCTGTCAAAATTCAACTTTTTCAAGCTGTGATTAGAGATTCAATGCTATCTCAGGGGTCACTTCTCAGGCTTGTAGGAGGGCAGCAGTTTCTGTGTCAGGGCATGAGACATTAAAGGAGTTGTTTGATTGGTTTACTTTATAGTCAGCTTTGTAGATGATGCCGTGAAATGTTTATGCTTCATTTCCAGTGTTGTTTTGGAGTGGTGTGGTGACAGTATTTTACTATCCAGTGCTTCACATTGCATTTCATATTGTCCTGTTGGCATTTCAGGCATTTCAGATGGTCTTGTCATTAGAGCGAGGTATTTTCTAGGTTACCAATTTTACTGTGCATTGCTAAATATGTGGAAAACAATTTTGTTTTACGAATATTTAGTTAAATAGTTAGTTATAAATAGTTCTCGGTAGTGTTGTTTTGCTCATCAAATCACTGACAGAGCAGCAGCCTTTGTGGGAAGTGACAATGTTTTGCTTGTTGCATGCAGTCTTTCAACATAAAGTTGTAGTATTCAGAGGGCCGGGCCTACTTCTGTAGACTTGTGGGATTGTTTGTTGTTGCCAGGGCTGAATCGCAGGAGGGGCAATATTTGTTAAAGGCAAAATATGTGTCAAAATACCATTCTGAATGAAGTATTGTGCTGCTGCAGAGATTTCCTCTGCAGCACCACAATAGCAAAAAATCACACTATGATCAATATACTGTATATATATATATATATATATATATATATATATATATATATATATATATATATTAAAATGAGAATAATGATGAACAAAATGATAATTCCCTCTAATATCAGTCAAAAATAATCACAATGACATATGTCTTTTCAAATTGCTCATTCCTAGTTGTTACTGCTTACAGCTTGGAGGCTTGTGCATGTACATGTAGGAACAGTGGTCAGTTGTTGGTATTGTTTCCATGGCCTCATTAAGAAAAGCATCATTCCTCTGTGTATGGATTGCAATGAGGATTTCTGTGATAATGTCTTCGACATTATGATAATAATAATTGTGTCTGTTTCTTTAATGGTAGGTCAGAGTTATGGGGAGGATGTCAGCTGGATGGACTCCACAGAAGAGGAGGTCGCCGTGTGGAACTCCATGATCGAAAACCCAAACAACTGGGTCGACGCAACACTATCAATCAGAACTAACCTTGCACACCGGTCCGAGTGACTCCGAGTTCAGACACACCTTGCACACAAACACATGTTCAAATAATGGTTGGACTGGAAGGACACCCCCTGCACATTTAACCTCTCTATCACACACACAGCAGTCAGTAGTGGTGCAACATTGTGAATTAATGGCATAGATCAGAAATATTTAGTTATGAAACCAAATCTGTCTGCATTTCAAATGTTTTACTTTGTATGTTTTTGGTTCAGTTTGTGTCTTATCTGACAAAAGTGTTGTAATCCATTGTAGTTTATTAATTAAATATCAAACCTGAATTGCCCAGGGTCCTTCTTTACTTATAGTTATTGAACTTTCTGATATACAGACATGTACTGAACAAGCTAAAGACACATAAGGGGAGATCAAATCCCCCATCAAAGACACATATGTTACATTACATTAGCACCTTGAGATTGCTTTTAGCTTTGAAAGGCGCTTTACAAATACAATTTATTATTATTATTATTATTATTATTATTATTATTATTATTATTATTATTATTATTATTATTATTATTATACACAGATACACAGACCAGTACAAACAAACACAAAGATAAACCAACAAATCAAACAGTGACACATATTTATTTCAAGTTGTTTCCCAGACCTCCAAAACTCTTTGGAGCATGTCAGAAAAATAGGCCTAATCACGTCCACCTTAAAAGAACATGTATTCTAATTAATCAGACAATTATTAGACTTTTAGGTGTCATTACTGTAATTGGATAGGATAGAAAAGGCCTACAGTTGCATGCATTTGTTTCCCTTTTGATAGATCACGTGACTACCACCTTGTGTTCAGACTTTACACTTACTCTTTATACTTTTCAGGCAAATAAAAGACGGAACAATGAAGAATAGGGTCAAGAGCACAACTTGTGATGTGTCCTCTCTTTTAACATTAAAATAAACTATTCTACATGTATCCACCCTCCCATGTATCACCAACAGACACTGGAGTAAGGCATTTATCACATGAGTCAGAACTCCTGACCAGCAGATGGCGACCATTCCTGCTTCAAGATGGATTGAAACCGGAAGTGGAGCCATTTGAAAAAGTTTTTTCGATAAGGAGTTTGATTTAGGCATTTCATTGTAATTCATGAATCTCTTCATAAGGAAACCGTAAGGTCATATTTGTTTTCCGCATTGGAGCTGCAATATAATTGCTCAGCTTTGCTTATTTAAGGTAATACTCAGACTTGTGTTGTGTTACTGGATCTGGCTTTTCCCTAGATCATGCATGTATTTGCAACACAAAGAGGAACCAATTGCTCTTAATGATTATAGACGGGCCCCATCGGTGCTTTTATGATCCTGTATTTTAAACGTGATCATTTACTTTGTTACTAGTTACTTTTGTTACTTTTATTTTGAAGTTTGTAACCGGATATAGTCCCCTTATATTTCTGTGCAGCTTGACACGCAAACGCCGATGGACTGTGTGCTGTAGGTGAGGGTTGATAGTTGATTTAAAATGACCGAAATGACCGAAATGCAGCTGCTGAGGCTGTTCATCAGTGAGCGGCTGAGTGCGGCTGCAGAGGAGATCTTCGCAGCGGTGCAGAGGACGGTAACAGAGCGCGAGGAGGAAGCTGCTCGCCCCCATCAAGACGGTGACCAACATGGACTTAATCTTGAAGTGCATTCTCACAGTGGAGGTTTGTTTTGTTTTCTATATTTTGTTACATCCTAAAGCAGTCTTGCATGCGTCAAAAGTGCTGTTGAAATGTATAACATTGCACAGGTGTAATACATTTCCACCACATTTACGTTATAACCGTGATATCTGCACATTGTCTCTACTGGTAGTGGTTAAACCTGAAAGTTGCTGCTATCAATGTGTTAAGAGTGAAGCAGTTTGAGTGCAGATTGTATTCAGCTGTTTATAACAGTGTATAGAGCAAACTGCAGGTATATATAAAGTTTCAACGGGGTTTGTAAAATCCACAGTGGAGATAACAAGAACAGTTCCTTTCAGCAGACACCAGATCTTCTCTCAGCTCTGGCACAAGCTCTGAGGGTTTCCAACCAGGAACATGTACTGAATCAAATCTGTCTGGAAAATGGTTTGCATTGTGTGAACATGACTCTGGGGTGCCAGTACTTAGTATTATTAAAACAATTATGAAAATATAGAGTCTTAGAAGTGGACCCCCCCCCCCCTGGAGCTTATCTTTCTTTCATTCAAACAAGAGTAGATAATAAAATGTCTCATCTTTTTCTCTTAACAGACACGCCGCAGGTCTTTGTCTGTGCACATGAGCACAAACACGAGTGGAGTCCTGAAAGCTACCACAACAACCCAAGTGTGGGCCAGGAGGACTGTGTCCTGCTGGTCCCAGAGCCTCCAGAAATCAAACAGGAAGAGCCATGGAGCAGTCCAGAGGGACAACAGCTACCAGATATGGAGGACTGTGAAACCAGCAATCTAAAAGTGACACCCACATGCGTTTACGCAGACATGACTGAGTTCCAAACTCATGACACAGGAAATGAAGACAAAAAGCCTGTACCTAACACCTCCTCTGACTACAGAAAGATTGACGGAAACGCTCAGTCATGCAGTGAATGTTGGACTCTTTTGCCAGATTGTTCTGTAACTCTGAGTAACTTGGGGCCTGAGTTGGATTTAGCAACACTGGCGGGCTACAGTATCAGTAATGCCCACACGAAGAGCCCTACAGGGAGAAACCAGCTGACTAAAGGTTGTGAATCACACAGCCCAACTTCACCAAATAAAGAGACAAAGAGAATAAGCAAATCCTACTGCTGTCGTTTCTGTGGCAAAGAATTCAGCCAGAGCACACATCTGGCCACACACACTCAAATCCACACCGGTGAGAAACTGTTTGCCTGTGAGGTGTGTGGTAAAGAGTTTCGACATGGCAACAGTTTGACTGTGCACATGAGGATTCACTCAGAGGAGAAGCCATACCGTTGCAGGATTTGTGGAAAAGAGTTCCGTCATGTGGGCAACTTGAACGTACATACGAGAATCCATACAGGAGAGAAACCCTACACGTGCACAGTGTGTGGAAAGAAGTTCAGTCGCAATAATTTGATGACGAAACACATGGCTGTACACACGGGTGAAATGAGTTTAGGCTTGAAGAGTGTGTTAAGAAGAGGTTCATTTGGCATGACTTCATGAGAATGAAGTGAAATATCCAGTTTTCTGCAGGACAAAAGGCAAATCTGCCCTTACTGTATAACTTTGTAATTAAATATAATATATTGTAATAGGAATAGAACATGAAGGGTTTTAATTAAAATCCGTGAGTTGTCTTAATTTTCTTTTTATATTAATTATTGTAAATGAATTATGATTTTAAGCATCAAATTATCTTTCTATATGTAAAGTTCTGACCGCTAACACATTTCAGGTAATTAATACTTTTTCCCACAATGTATAGTGTCTCTTTACTTCATCTGGCTGTTGATGTAGAGGTTAACGGGTAGTGTAGTTAAGTACTGTACTTAAGTACAATTTTGAGGTACTTGTACTTTACTTTAGTATTTCCATTTTATGTTACTTCATACTTCTACTCCACTACAGGCAAATATTATACTTTTTATAAATTCACTGATTCTGAGTATTAATACAAAAATAAAATCAATTTATATCTTGATGATGATAGATGTAATCTACTCAGCAGTATATAATGTGGTTAAAATGTGCTCCACTTTCACAAACTGCAAGATTAAAGTGATGAACACATTAATATAATCCATATTATTCTGAAATGGAGCATTCTGCATAATGAGTACTTTTACTTTTGGTACTTTGAGTATATTTGGATGCTAATACTTTTGTACTTTTACTTTAAGTCAGGTTTTGAATGCAGAACGTTTACCTAACAGTACTTAAATTAAAATGTGAATTTTATTTCTATTCTGAATTTAGTTTATATTAAATATTCTGGCAGGTTTATGCAGCCGCTGTTGACATTCTGTCGCCACGGCAACCCGCATTGCAGCAGGTTGCCGTGGCGACAGAATGTCAACATCGCCGCTGTCGGATGGGTCGTGCTGTGTCTGTCCGGTGTCCCACCTTCATGTCCGAAATGTCTGCTATGAACAGAAAGTTGATACAAACTCTCGCTGAAACGACTTCAAAACAAGTGGCACACTGTGAGTATTCGGGTCAAACTTAACCTAACATGTTATCTCATGCTAACATAGTCTGCTGTGCACCTTCCGCCTTGCTAAGCGTTTCATTGTTTTGAATTAACGCTACCATGCAACTATAACATGTCAGACAGCTAATGCAACATATTAAAAGTCACCCACTATTTCAATGATCTCAGTCAATAAAACGGAAGTGGAGTGCCTCATCCGAGAGTTTAACGTGCTGCTGGGGGAGCAGGCTATCCCCGGAAAAGCAGTCACCGGCCTGGACAGAGGGAAGTTCAGGAGCATACTGCACAACATCTTTGGGATGACCGACGACATGATCATGGATGGAGGTAATTCTATGTGCAGGATGACATACATTTCGTATTTGGATAACCAGCTGCAGTTTGGATGCAGAGTATAATCTAGTCATGTGCTGTATGTTACTGATTATCTGCCCCCCCAGTCTTTAGGACATTTGACAAAGACAACGACAGCTTCGTCAGTATGAAAGAATGGATTGAGGGACTGTCAGTTTTCCTTAGAGGGACCTTGGAGGAAAAAATCAAATGTAAGCTATTACCTTACTTTTAGAGCTCAGAGTTACAAGCTAGTAGCCAGGTAATAACTCTTCTCTCTTTGCATGGCTCAGACTGCTTTCATGTGTATGACTTGAACGGTGACAACTACGTGTCCAGAGAAGAGATGTTTCACATGCTGAAGAACAGCCTCACCAGACAGCCCACAGAGGAGGACCCTGACGAAGGAATAAAAGACCTGGTGGAGATCACACTCAAAAAGATGGTGAGGGGATGGGCGCTGCTGGTTTATTTGTTTAAATGTCTATACCTTGATTTACCTCTGCATATGCTCTCTGTACCACCTCCTTAAACATCAAATTGTAGTGTTTCAGAGGGCAATAAGGAAAAACATTGTCAGATTTCACTTATGGAAACAACTGGCTACAAGCACATTGTTGTTTATTTTTGTAGGACCATGACCACGATGGCAGACTATCTTTCACTGACTTTGAAAAAGCGGTGAGAGAAGAAAATCTATTACTTGAGGCTTTTGGAACGTGCCTCCCTGACATCACGGTAATCACAAATCTAAGGCTGTTGAAAGAAAACTTAAATTTCTACGTCAGAAATTCTTAATCTTACACTTTATTCTTTCTGTTTTCAGAGTATTGAGATATTTGAGCACCATGTATTTCAGGTACAACTGGAACAATGAAGAGAAATCATATTCATATGCATTTACAGAAATATAGTCTTTAATAAAAAATGCTGTTTGCATTGTGGGGTGTGTCAATAAAAACAAGATGCCAAGAGAAACAGTTTGGTCATTTTCCAACGTAGTAGCAGTAATCTCTGCATACATTTCAAGATCAAGGTGGTGCGATCAAATCCGACGACGTGGTTTCATTTTCTTCGCCACTGGTTTGAGGTCAGGAACTGATTCCACCTGAGAAAGATGAAAAACTGATTTTACTGACACGAATAAAGAAATTAAAGCTGCAGTGAAAATTGTGTTTTATTCAGAATTTCTATTTAAAAAATGGTATTATAGGGTACCTGTTTCATTGTGTTCCTGATCAAGTTTACAGTTGTGTTCAGTGACACATCCTCCATGTCCAGTTTCGGAGGTTCTGGTAGCTTTGGCCCAATAAGTGGTTCATTGTTCATAGTAACATCAGTCAGTGACTGCTCCACAGCCTCTTCCATCCTGCGTTTCCTGTTCTCCAATTGTGTGGTCCTTGGGACAAATCTGACTGCTGCCGAAGACTGATTTGAGGTCAGTCTCTGTTCTGTGCCTCTGTCTCGGTCTGAAGAGGTTTGGCTGGAGCTTGAATTATGTGCTTGATGCCGTTTTGTGTCAATGATGGCGTTATGTAATGTCCCCATTTTGTCCTCTGTTGGTATAGTCCCATGTTGATTTGTATGCCTGTAGTAATGATATTCCTGGGGAGGTAATGGCAGTAGAGGAAAGCCTGAATAATGGCTTACGATGGCTGTATTATCATTGTCAGAGGTTTTATCGTGTCTGTTGATGACCGTCTCTGATGTGGTGGCCCTGATTGATGAAGTGGGTTCCTCGTTTACGGCCTCCTTCTGTTCCCTTTCTCTTGCTTTGTAACAATATTAAAGAAAAAAACAAAGCATCAACAAGTAGTTCATGTTTGTCATTCCAGCTATAAAAATAAAATGAAACCTCATACAAGTTATTTCATTCATTAATAGTAGAAGAACATACAATGTAGTACATATCTACTTAGTGTTTTTTAAAAGAGTAAGTCTATATTTGATGTTAAAGTGTACCTTTATTCTGAACAGCCCTGATTATATATCTCCTCCTGTCCTGCAACTTTAGCCTGGTGTCTTCCACAGTTTCATACTCTGGCACGTAGCACACATGCAGCACACCACCGTAAAAACTCTTCTCATCCATGTGTCGTTTTGCTGCTCTGAAACAGAAAGCGTAAAATAAAAAGATTTAGCAAGTCTTCAACTTTGCCAGTGCAGCATAATGAACAATGTTGTATGTTACACCCTGTACCTGGCGCTAGTGAGTCTCTGGAACTTGACAAGGTAAACCTCTGTGAACTCCTCAGCAGGGTACTCGTCCAGGGGCTTGTACTCCTCCACAACTCCATACAGGGCGCACAGTTGGATCAGCTCGGGCATTACTCCAATGGCCGGGACCCCTTGGACCATCAGGTAACTAGACTCTAAATTGATGGTGTACACCTGATGATGCACAAGACAAATAAGATGACACGTGCTCTACTATGTATTGACCACACACTAGATTATTGTCTATCGATATAATGAGTGACGTTTATCCACTCCACAAATCACAAATCAGTCTGTTATGAATAGTTTGTTTGTTCATAAGACAAGCTAACGCTAGGAGTTGCTGTGTCTCTTACTTATTTTTTAGTATATTCTTACCTTAACAGCTTTTGCTTTCCTTCCGTCTCTATATTTAGGTCGAGAAATGCATATTTTCCGCTGTTCGTGGTGTTTATAAACATCTGGGATGCCCCAACAGCCTGAATTGTTGTTAGCAGGCGCAGCCATGTTCCTGGAGATAATCTTCCGGTTGACACCCTTCAAAATAAGAGCTCATTCTCGCTCTAATGCGCATGCATCGATTGCGTGTCCATGTGTAATATCTTATTGTGAAACGTGGTTCTGCTCGTTTTCAGCTTTTTTGGTCTAGCTAGGATAGACTCAGAGCACATCGATCGGCTATGAGTTTGTTGTACATTTAACGTTAGCGTAGTAACACGCCGTGCATGTACATAGCTAACGTTAGTCAGGCAAATAATGTTTAGTAGTCAGGGCATCCAACCCGTAACTTTTGTTTTTAACAACGCAAAAAACTGCTTTCTTCATATCTCCTCGAAGTTGATATCGCATCTTTCTCTGAACGAGGTAAGTTAGCTTAGCTAGCTTTCCGACTGTCAGTGTCAACTAACATCAGTGGAAGTTTAGTTTGGGGAAACAACGTTAAAGCAAAAAGTATCGGCCTGCTTGTGAAAACGGAGTTTCTTGCGTGTGTGAACTTGTGTTGTTCGTTTTTCTTTTTATTATACGTAATTAATGTTAATGACATGCTCTGCAAAAGACATCATCTGAGAGACCTACTTAGGATTTAATATACAGTTAATTATATGTAATGCGTCCGTCAACATAAAGAAAGGAAAGAGTTGTATGTTGTCAGCAGTAGCAATTGGAGATTTAATCCAAGAGGGGTTTCCTTGGGTTTAATGGCAATTCAGGCAATAGTTACTCATAACAAACATCAGTAAGTAGCTATGAAACATTGGCTTAAGATGCCAGTGCTATAGTAATTCACATTTCACTATTCCATTTTGTCTGGACCATTCTAGTAGTAGTTCCCCTGCAGTTTCACTTGGTGGTGACAGAACTTAACATTTTAGATGGAACAGGAGACTGGGTAATTCCCAGAGCATTCTTATTAATTGTGTGCTTATATCCTGTTTCGCTATGTCCATCTTTATCTTTATGCATCTTTATGAATCCACAAAGAACAGCATCTTTCAGAAGATGTGTGATATAATGTGAAATGTGAGAGTGTACATCAGATAGTTCACATTACAACTATACAAGCCTTTCTCATTTTCCGTTTGTCAAACTTGAGTTCGCTCTATCATTGAAGAGGTGTAAAATAACTTAAATTAGCAGAAAAAGTAAAGGAGGATGACCATGATGTAGACATTTTTAATAGAAGTGTCATGGCAGTTGAAAATGATCAAGAAACTATGGGTCTGTGTCCAGAACCAGGCTTTGGAGTTGTCCTGGGGCCATGGCTCTCCAGTGTTTCTCAGCTGGACTCAAAACAGAACCTCCTCCAGCTTGGACAGCCATAAAGTGGAGCTGTGTCGACAACTGGGAGAAAAGCTGGGCCTGAAGGATGGAGAGCAGGTGTGGCTCCACAAAATGCAATTTCTTCTGTGCTCTGTTTCCCACTGGAATAGTCCATGATCTCTACATGACACATCCTGGCAGTCTTTTGAGAGTTTATAAGTCATTTTCAGCTACTGTCTAGGCTGACTGTTTGTATTGACTGACCGGTTGTGTGGTTTCTCTCAGGGCTTCCTGAGACCATGTCACCAGGTTTCATCAGTGCATCAAGTGTTTGTGGAGCCTCTGTCATCTGACGACTGGGAAATCTTGGTGGGTGAACATAGTGACTTACTTATTAACATTAGTAACCTAATGTCTTCATGCTGCAAAAATATTCTGTAAATGTATTTTCTGACAATCATCCCACTACCAAGGAATACACCAGGGATGGACTTGTGACCCAGATTCTCATCAAACACAATTTTATCATCTGTTTTCTGTGACTGACATCCCCAGGAGCTCCACAGTGCAGCGCTGGAGCAGCGGCTGTTGGATCAGATCAGAATTGTTTTCCGAGATGCCGTGTTGCCTGTGTGGGTGGACAGCCACACAGCCATCTACATCCAAATAGGTCAGAGTTAATCCAGTAATTATTATCCTTTGTTGGTAGCAATAAGTCTGTTAAAATCTGCCTCGTCTTCTGCAAAGCTCAAATTCATAGGGAGAAAGTGTTTGTTCGGGTCCTATTGTTTACATGTTATTTATGGATCATATCCAGTGACAGTAATAATGAACACAGTATGATCTGTTCTTAACTCTGTGCAGCATCGCTTTCGCCATCTGTGCCCTATGGTCGCTTGGAGCAGTTCACAGAACTAATTGTCTCTCCTAAGAGCCGCGCTGGAATTGGCAACCTGAATGATTCTCCAGTGAGAAACAGCGAGAAGCAGAATTTTCCAAGACTGCAAAATATGGATCCTTCCTCCCCCTCAGGACCGTCATTAGAAAGTACCTCCCCTGTCCCTCAAAGCCACCAGTGGGGTGGCATAGCTGACATGAAGAGCCTGCTACGCTTTATGATAAAGGGTACTTACAATCCGGTTAAAGAGCTGCCACCTGTACCCGACATTCCTGCCCTCCTCACCGACTCTATCTACAGAGTGTGTGGTGCACCTCCAGACTCTCTTTGCTCTATAAGCCCAATTGCAGATGCTGTTATTCATTTATTTCCTTCGAGCCACGGGATGAATGCTGATCCAACTGGAGGTCAGTCGCAAGTGACTTATGGCCTGCTCTCCAAAGTCCTCTCCCCTAAAGAATCGAGGGACAGAGCCAAGCAGGCAATGGAGAAAAAGAAGAATGCAGGAGTTGCTAAAGTTGCTGAGGGAGAGGAGATGAGAGAAGAGGAAGCGATGGTGGTCAGGGTGGTGTACCATGTTACTGAGAAGCTAGCGCACAATAAAAAAAGTCACAGCAAGGGAGAGATCCATAGTGGAAGAGTATGGGTGAGCATGCCGTTCATTTATTCCCTTTAACCTAAGATTAACTATGGTTATTTTACTCTAGCTCAGTCCTCTGCTTCTTTATATGCTGTAATATTCCTTGTAATAATTGTGATTTTCAGATCCCACCGCCCCTCGCTGTCAGGTTGAATATCATCCCACATTCAATAGTAAGAATCAAGCCAGTCAACTCCACTATCAAAGTAGCCTCGTCCATTCGCCTACAGCCCTTAATACCACTGGTGAGTGCTGAAGTAGCCATATGTGGTTACAGTGTGGTGTTAGAGATTCTTTTGTTTGATTTATTTAATTATTAGTCCTCAAATTGGTAATTTGTCAAAGCTGCATGCGATTTAATCTACCTCTTTCCATTAAATCCATGTGATCTTTGCCATTTTCTGTTCAGCCCGAGGAGGACGATGAGGAGATCCGGACAGCTTTCCTCGGTTGGCTGCACACTCAGAGTCATGAACCTTTAGCCTGCCTGACTGCTCGGTCTGGCACCGTCCTCTTACATGGAACTGATGGTGATTAATTTGTCTTTTACAAGTTATTGTACAAATCCACTGATGGCACTATGATAAAAATGTAATCTATTGAATACCAAAGAGGCGACAAATCACATAACATGACATTACTTTCAGCTTTAATAAAACACCACTGTTCTCCCACCTTTTCTTCTTACTTATAGCAAAGTTAGAGTTTGCTTTAACTGTACTGAAACCGGAACCAGAGAGTGACCCTCCAGACCAGCTGTTTTCACTAGCACACACTGTTGTCCAGAAGGAAAACATACAGGTACAAGCATGCATATCATGTAAATTACCCATTAATATTCTAAACAGATTGCTGCATTATGTCATGCAGGTGATTGATAAACAGAATATCTTAAAGTCTGATGCTGCCATGGTTTTTACGTGTCACCTCCAGGTAAACAGAGAGCCAGTAACATTGCCAGCTGTGAAATCTATAGCTGAGATGCCCAACTCGAAGCTTCCCTCCCTCAGTATTCTTGGGTAAGTGTGTATCTATTTGTGTGTGTGTGTGCGTGTGCGTGTGCGTGTGCGTGTGTGGTTCAAACAAGGATCTTTTTAAGCTTTAATTTTACTCTACACTCCTCTCACTTTCTTTCCCCAGTGGGCTCGATAAGCTTAGTAGGACTGGATTTGACTTCATCTCCCACAGCCTTCTGGGTAGTCCCCTCTCAAGAGAGCTTGGTACCACTGGGCAGGGTCTCCAAGGAGGAGCGCTACTCCTCACTGGTGCTAAGGTATCTTTTTACATAACCATCATAATAATAATACTGCTCACAGCACAGATATTTACACAGAGGAAATTAAAATATTTACACTGATTTTGAAGAACTGAAGTGTTTTACTGCATTTTCATTCTTAACACTATTGTTATGTATACTACCCTAACATGCACTGTGTTTATATGTATCCGCACAGGGAAGTGGAAAGAGTACTCTTTCCCGAGCCCTCTGCAGAAAAGCTAAAGAAGATCTGGATGCACATGTGGAGCTGGTGGACTGCAAGAAACTACAAGGTTAACAGAAACTCTGTGTAGATATTAGTATCAGAGAAGTCTAGTTGAATGTATTTATCATAGAAGTTGTGATATTTTCTTTTCTTTTAAGGCAAAAGGGCAGAGACAGTGAGACAGTTGCTGCAGGATATCTTTGAACAGGCAGAGTGGAGGCAGCCTTCAGTTGTTCTACTTGATGACCTGGACCACATGACTGGGTCACCAACCTCACCAGAGCATGAGCATGGTCCTGAGGCGCTGCTGCAACAGCACATTGCACAGAGTAAACCATAAATGATTCATTTTGTATGTGTGTGGGTGAACGTCTGTTGTCATGTATGTTAACGGTAGAGGTGTCGCGATATACAGGTATTGATGATAACCATGATTTTTTTAATAATAATATAGTGTAAATAATCGCTTCGTGAATTCTTTTGGCCACGATAATTGTGTTGTGCAAATCTGACCTCATGACAGCCCTAGCTCCCAGGCAGGGTTGATGATCATCACAGGCCTTGATGCTGATTGCTCCTGTCTGGTTGTGGCTGCAGGTCTGAAGGATGTGGTGGACGAGGTGCTGCTTCACTACAGCCTGGTGTGTCTGATAATCACCAGCCAGAGCGAGCATTCCCTCCATCCCTCCCTCACTGAGGTGCAGGGGTCCCACTTCATCCAGGGCTTTGCACACATCCAGCCACCGGACCAGGTCAGCACACAAATAAACACACGAGCACGCACGCACGCACGCACGCACGTACACACATGGGTAGAGGTCAAAAGTAAAAACCAACAGCTATCTTGTTTGCTACTGTTTGTAGGCTCAAAGAGCAGATATCCTGCGCTGTCTGATACTCAGAAGAAACAGCCTATCTGAGGAGACCTTACAGACTCTAGACCTGGCAGCTGTTGCCAAGGAGACGGAAGGATACACTTCCCAAGACCTTGTACTGCTGTTGGAGCGGGCTGTCCATGCCAACACTGCACAGAGAGGACGCAGTGACCAGGGTACCAAAGATTTTAGGTTACACTACACTTAAGTTCTTCACTTCATGTCTATAATCCAGCTAATGCTAGTTTATGTTTACATTATTTATCATCTCTCAGCTGTGTGTCTGTCGTGGAAGGACTTTGCGCAGGCTCTCAAGGGATTCACACCTCCCTCGCTGTGGGGTGTAGATCTTCACACCCCAAGTGGAGTTGGGCTGGAGAGGGTGGGGGGGCTGAGGGAGGTGCGACAGCAGCTAATGGACACCATACTGCTCCCCGCTAAGGTCAGTGTCAGTGTGACTAATCACGATCAGGAGTGTTTTCAGTCAGATAGAAGCACTACTTAGTGCCATACAGGAGGAACAGAAGTGATAGAATTAAATAATATAAGTGATGACACTGCTTTTATCATATATCAGCAATTATCATAATAGCTATTGATTGTTGTAAAGAGAAGTTATTAAGAGTCTCATCACAAGTGGGAGTAATAGCAGTTAAGTGATGAATGCAGACCAACTTATTTTATTCACAGTAATAGAATTAAAGTCGAATTCACAAGGAATTCATATTCTCGTCCAACTCTTCTTCAATTCACTTTAAAAACCTCTGAATTTATCATTCTGTTTAATCCAGAGCAATACATGTGTAAGCTGTTTCCTTGTTTATAAGATGTATGATACAATTGTTCTAGTTATTTCTATGATTAGATTTATTTCCTCTTCTTGTATAACGCACAATAGTACAGTTATAAAACACACACTAGGTTGCTCTTTGATTGGATGGCTTGATGTTATCTGTTTCTATCATTTAATTGATGCTGCCAACTCTCATGCCTTCAATCTCTCTGCTGCTATTTAGTTTGTTCCAAACTGACCCAGGAGCAAGTCCTGGAAATTAAGGCCTTCAAGGCAAGATAGTATAAAATACAGAAAATGTAAATTCTTGATAAATGATTGTGGGTCTTTGGTGCGTTGCAGTATCCCATCCTGTTCTCCAATCTCCCTATCCGCCATCGCTCAGGAATATTGCTGTACGGAGCTCCTGGTACAGGGAAGACGTTGCTGGCCAGCGCCGTGGCCAAAGACAGCGGTATGAATTTCATCAGCATCAAGGTATGCTGGGCTTCCGCTCTGACAGTCTGTGATTATATCAATAATCAACATAAGAACACACAACAATCAGCAACAACATTCACACTGTTGACCAACACCAAAGAACCTCGCAATCCATAAAGTGTCCCATCACATCCTGACAGTCGTTCTTAATCAGAGCAACGTGTATCTTTAGTGACGCAGGATGTTTACCTGTCTCTAGGGACCTGAACTTCTGAGTAAGTACATTGGAGCTAGTGAGCAGGGAGTCCGTGATGTCTTCCAGAGGTTAGTCAACATTTACACGCCGTCACTTTCTTATGACTCCAGCAGACCTTTACAGTTAATTGTAAGCTCCAATAACAATTATTCATGGAGATTCTTCTGTTTGCTCTAGGGCGCAAGCTGCCAAGCCATGCATTCTGTTCTTCGATGAGTTTGACTCTCTGGCCCCCAGGAGGGGCCACGACAGCACGGGTGTAACCGACCGTGTAGTCAACCAGCTCCTCACCCAGCTGGATGGAGTGGAGGGACTGCAGGGTAAGTCATACAGCATTATACTACATATTGTGAGTTCTGTATATTTACGATCCACTTTAAAGAGCTATGGTATGATGAGGTAAGATTCTATTGCCATATTTTACTATTCAGTGGCCCTTATTTGCCTTTCTTGTCAGGCGTTAGATGAGAAGATGAATACCTCTCCTCTCTGTCCACAGGTGATTAGTAAGCTTTAGAGTTGAGGGTGGGCACATTTAGTTGCATTTGGACAGAGCCAGGCTCACCTTCCCTCCCGTTTCCAGTCTTTGTGCTAAGCTATGCTAACCATCTCCTGGCTCCTGCTTCATATTTATCAAACAGACATGAGAGTGGTGTCTGTCCTCTCCTCCAACTCTTGGCAAGAAAATGAATGTGTACAGGTATTTCCCAAAATGGCACACTATTCCTTTAATCTAAATAAATAAGAATTCTTCATGTTTGCATTTGCAGGTGTATATGTGCTTGCAGCCACCAGCCGTCCAGATCTGATTGACCCGGCCCTGCTTAGACCTGGACGACTGGATAAATCCCTCTACTGCCCCCCTCCTGACCTGGTCTGTTGCATTCAAATCAACCTAATCATCATTTTATAACACCGTTAAGATGTGTCTATGCACAGAAATGTTTAAAAGAAACAAAATGAATCTTCAGGGATTATGTCCTTGGTAGTAAATCCAACTGTTGCCTTTCCAGGAGGCTCGTGTGGAGATCCTGAAGGCTCTGAGCGCCGGTGTCACACTGGCTGCTGACGTGGACCTGGAGCTGCTGGCAGCAGCAACGGAGCAGTTCACCGGGGCAGACCTGAAGGCCCTGCTCTACAACGCCCAGCTGGAAGCTGTCCACAACAGCATGGGCTCCGGCACACCGCATGTAAATCTAATGTACTTAAAAGACGAGTCACTGAGGAGCTCATATCGCTGAGATGGGGTTGCTTTGGGCTAATAGAGCAGGAAGGCAGGGAACGGTTGGTCAGTCCATTTCTACATTATTTACGGTTCATGTTGAAGCATGTTAAGGCTGAGGAGCTTTGTATGCATCCCAGTTGAGCTGCTTTCATTACCAACATAATTCAAATTATCCCAAGCCACGCTGACCGGGATATGATTGATAAGTTAAACAGCAATAACACAGTGAAGCTACTTTACAACAATAAAGTGTTGTGTACTTTTTGTATTTAACTTTGGCCCTCTGTTTCTGGGTGAGAATCAGGACCTGACCTCTGGCTCAGACAGCGACATGAGCCTCTCCTCCATGATCTTCCCGAACAACAGCAGTGGCTCAGAGGATTCAGTGGGGGAGGGGGACCCAGGCGTGGGGCTAGACCAGTCCATGGTTCTCCTGGAGCCCGGTGAGCTTCAGGCTGAAGACGATCTACGTTGTGGCAATGTTTGGAGACTCTACTTTGGAAGCTCCTACGAGTCAGAGTTGGGGAATTCACCGATTTCAGGACTGGTGAGCATTTAGGTTGTAAGAGTTTGCTTTCCATTCAAGAGTGAGATGAAAAGTTGGATATCAGGTCTGTGCATTAACTGTGGGGCTGCAGGACGTGGTTAGCCTAGCATAGCTCTGGCTAGCCTGTAGCCTATATGTTCTTACTTGCAGTATGTATACACTTTTACACAGGCCTCTGTAATTATGTTATGCAAAATGCAAAAGTGCTTTTCAGTAGTTTCTCTTTTTGTATCTTTTTATTCTCTCCTGCCTCCCTCGACAGAACTCGCAGTGCGTCTCTGGACCCAACTCCATGACCCATGACTTAACGAGGGCATCAGGTCGGGAACCTGGCGGCTCACTTCCCCCTGCCTACATGTCCTCCCTCCAGAGCGGGTACGAGGAGCTCGGCCCGGAGCAGCTGGAGCGCCTACAACAAGACATTAATAACATCAAGAACAACTACAGGAGAGCTAACGTAAGGGACGACGAGGGACAAGAAATTCTCAGGGTGTTCCCGGGGTCTTAGAAAATTGATGCATCAATTTAGCGACGTTTGTTTCCCATACTACACTATGATTCTTTTACTGTTACTTTTCTATTGATTTAAAACTAGTTTGCTCTAAACTGCTGCACTCATGGCTTTTGCACTAACCAGTGTTGGTCGATTCCTTTTGTAAGCTACTGTGTGTGTGTGTGTGTATGTGTGTACAGTATGGTTACTCTTGTACTTTGTGAGTAGGAGGACTATGTCCGGGTGCATTCAACCTCCAGCCAGCCGGGCCTGCTGCTGTGTCGGGCTCATGTGAACTCTGCCCTGGCCGTGACCGGAGCATCTCTCAGCAAAGCCGACTGGAACAGATATACAAAAATGTGAGTATGAGGGCGCCAGATTGGACTGCACTGCAACACTCACAGCAATACAAATGACGCTAATATTGATATATGAAACCCCTCTAACAAGAACTGTTTACTCTGCAGGAAGCAAAGAAATCGTTGACAGCTGTCCGTTTATTTTGGAGAAAGTTAGCTTTTAATGGTTCAATTGGCTCTGAAATTGATCAAGCATATAATGAGCCATTTAGAGTCTCCACTACAGGAGGAAATGAAAAACATTAGAAAAATTGGGGTTTCCAAGCTGTTGCCAAGTAGCAGCAAGAGAGCAATATGAATCATTATTATAATCTCTCGTAATATTCAGCCTTTTTTATCATGTCATATTACTTTGTTTTGTGAATTCTAGCTGAGCTGGGGCAGAGAAACTGCACAGTCAACTATATATAGCTGCTGACTCATCTCTCGTGTGTCAAGTGAAGGAATGAATATAACATGGACACATATTGTAGATCCTTTCTTGTGTTGGATCAGTCCATCAAATCTGTTTTAAGATATTATACATATCATAAGTGCACTGTTTCTTTTTGTTTGTAGGTATGAAGCCTTTGGCGGTGCAGGAGACTGGACAATCTTCCCACTCGGCCACATTTAAACCCGGACAACGTGTGACTTTAGCTTGATTAGACACGCTAGTTACAAACACCCGATTTGTTATTTTAATGTGAATGAATAAAAGCTGTGATTTATTTAATAATTTAACAATCTAACGATCATATTTCCTGATCTTTGAAGACGATGTTTGTTCAAATGTTTCCTACTGACTTGATTATGAGTGGTTCACTCAAAATGTAATTACTGTACATATGTATAATTCCAGAGGATAAAATATGTAATTACTAGAATTAAAAATGAAATCTTACCTGCAACACTTGATTCTGTTTACACCTACTGGATGGAGAACATATCTTTTTCTTAATTGTATGACTTTATCAAAACTTGAACGTTGAATATTAAAAATGTAAAATAGGAGTCAGATTTGGTTTTGAAATTATGTTTTTAAACAATGTTTTGATTTGCTAGCATAACATGGTATTACAATAATTAGTTAATTAACGGTCCTGCACACCTGCAGGTGTTTTCACTAATGAGTCCGGTGCTCAAAATGACTTCACTTGTAGTGAGATTGATTGAAGGGAAATGTTGCAACATTACAGGATTACATTGGTGGAATGTAACTAAGTATATTTACTTAAGTAGAAATTGGAAGTACTTTATACTTTTCTATGAATATTTCGATTTTATGCAACTTTATACTTCTACTCCACTAACAGTAAATTAAAAAGTCATAGTATGTCATAAGTATAGTACATACTACTGTATACAGTAGAACATGTCTTCAAAATGTCTTAAAATGTCATCGTATGGTATGTAATAAAAAAGTTCATAGTAATATATCTTTAAAAAAGTCAAAGTAGAAGGGAGTTGGAAAGATTGCATGAGACGTGCCATCCACAGAAAGTATTTGCAACAATTAACTGACAAGAAACAACTTGAAACACGTTAAAGTGATTTTGCGACTTTTCCTGGTTTTAATTATTTAGAGCAGAAACTTTCTGCAGGTTCAGTTTCTCAATAACTCTGGACGGTCCCATGACATCTTGAGCAGCTGAGAGTCTTACCTGAAATTGCAACAGTAGTCTTCAGTCTGTTCCTTGGCTGTTGCAGCAAGCCATCTTGACAATATTTTCCTATTGAAGCCCTATGCCTGCTGTCATCCTAAACACGCTGGAACTGGCAGGCTCTGCAGTGGTAAATATAGACGCTCAGGGCTACAGTTGGCTCGCCTAGTCTTGTGTCAATCCCACATAATGCCGAATGAAAAAAAAAAAGGCCCAATGGGAGACTTTTCTCTATCCTCCTTTATCGATCTCTTCGTCACTTTTTCCTCACGCACCTGTGATGAGACAAAGGCCGACATGAACTGTCACTCCAGGAAACTCTTTCAAAATACACAAACAGAGAGAAAAAGACATCTGTGAGAAGCATTGCTGTCTCATGGGACTGTATGGTGGGCGTGCAGACAGGGAGGAAATAGCTTGTTGGATTTGAACCATGTAAGAATAATATTGATTGTGTGATGCCTTATTGATTACTGTAGGGGAAACTCTCACCGTCCCCATAGAGGTCAGACAGCAGGGTCAGCTAGGGAGCTGAGTGTTTCTCACTTGCTCTTGAACCCATCAGGTCCCTTGGTTAGAGTCCCTCTCCCCATCAGGCCTGTGTTTCATTTGGTGCAGCCTTGGGTGGCGGTTAGGAAATCTAAAAGATTTGTTGATGCATCAGACACACATACCCTGTGGTCTTCAGTACATCACCATCCATCTTTCATTCCCCCCACATGTCTTCTTTATTAAAGCCCGACACCGCCGAACATATGGTGACTTTCGAAAACTCAGGGGCAATTAGAGGAACAAACCTCACGGTCCAAAAACAGACACCCGAGGCAAAATTCAGCTCATTTGTTGTCTCCTCTTCCTCACGTCCCCCTCCTCAGTGGCGCTCTTGCTTCTCAAAACCATCCAGAGTGATTCATGAGCTCCTGTTTACAAGAAAGTACCCGTCCATTTTACAACATCAAGAGGTGTCAACCTTCACCAGAATTAGATCCTGAGCGACGCAGAGGAGAACAAAAGACGTGCGTATGACATGTTCACTTGCTGAGACTGAGTTCCACCAAAAATAGAACAAAAGATTTTGATGTGCATTTGTGTCTAAAGTGGAAACAGAAGAGAGATGAAGGTGGTTTAGTGATATAAAGAGGGCTGTGTTCAGATGTATGTTTTTTTTAAACTGAGTGAGACAGAGATGACAGGTGACTGTGGGACCGTTTTAGCTCCGTTAGGTTTTGTTTCTCCTTGACAGGTGTTTTCTGCAGGAATACGACAAGGTGCAAAAGAAGTAAGGCATTTTGGAAACACAGACTATTCAAGCTCCCATAATTAGACACAAGCTCTGGAGGAAGTATTTCCTCAACTGCTGTTTCCAAGGTCAAGAATAAGAAGAAAATAGCTTGAGTCTATTTAGGCAATTGGCGATACAAATCAACTTGATTTCCTCTGATCTACAACAGTGTTCCACTCATGCATAGTGAAAGCATCTTGGCAGACTACCCCTCTCACCGCCCATTAGAAATGCATTAGCCCTGGTGTGCTTGTATAACTCTTGTAAACGCTGACTGACTGCCGCAGTCTCTTCAATCAATCACCACACAACCACCAGCAAAGATAAGACTTTCAGATTCATTACTGAGATAGCTGAGAATAAGAAACTGTTGGGGTGGACATGGAAATCAATTTCTGAGTTGTATCCGTTTATCTAAATCACAGATTCCCACTCTGCTGGGATGATCTTTGTCTGGGTTAAAGCAATCATTTCGCCCTGCTAATCCTGGCCCAGGGCCCCAGGTGCTGCAGCTGGAGGAGCAGCCTGGCACAGCCACTCATCTGTCGGTTCAGGAAATGTAAACTTGTATTTATATAGTTTCAAGTCTTCCGACCACTCAGAGCTCTTTTACACTGCATGCCAACTTTAACCCGTTCACACACATCGAGGGCTGCCAAACCCATCAACTAATCTAGACTCAGGCTAACCCAGCAACAGGACTACGTGGCTCCATTGTGGTGTACCCGGATCATGCACTTGATGGGCGTTAAGTTTCCCTATAATTAGAGTATTAGGGTGGCGGTCTAGTGGTACGGCTTCCAAATACAACACCAGATGGTTGTGAGTTCAATACCAGGGCTGCCACCTGTAGTTAGTTCACTGTAAATCGCTCTGGGTAAGAGCATCTGCTAAATAACCTCTAATAATATAATATAATTACCTCTACACCACGGGAAACAGTACTTGTGATACCAAATTTGACAATCAAGCGGACAAAGCGAGAGTGACTGAGGAGGAGAGGCCAGCTTTGAAAGTTGTGTTTACAAATCCTACTCGTTGTGACTTTAAATATTCATGACCTACTAAACATACTAAGTTTAAGTTTTGAAAAATAAATCAGGACAGTGTGGGTGTAGTTTCATCAAACTTGATAGACAGTGGCCTAGGACTATAGCAAACAATCCCTGAATTACCCAGCATCCTCAGACCCGTGAGAAGAGACCAGACAAAACGACACAGACAGAAATGTGTAATGTGAATCGTTCTGCTCCACACTGACTGAAGAGTGTTGCTCTTGGTTCAGGTGAATAATAATGTACAAGGGATATGGATTTGTCCCTCCATTAATCAATACCATCAGTGTAGCAGAGCTCCTCTCTGTGGTCTCTGATGGGTCCATTGGACAAATGTCTCCAGTAATGAGAGACTCACTGAGAACAAGCTGAGAAAACAAGTCAATACAAATGATGAGCAGGAAAAATTAGAGGAGCTCTCACAAATTTGTTTTCTCTCTGCTGCCTTTTGCTGCTATTTTGGCACCATTAGATTTGTGATTCACTCCAGTAAGACGACATTTTGTCAATAACACCCTTAGGCAATAGCTGAACTATGGCAGTCGATAATAAAAGACGACATACAGCAAGCGTAGTTTCTTTGTTTGTATTGGTTTCACCCTTAATCCTTCCCTAGTTTGATATTACTTTGATGATGCAGCATAAAATCTTTATATGTTCACAAGCTTCCTGACCTTAAGTCTGATGCTCCTACAATGTAAATATAGAGGCAAGGGAACAGCAACAACCAGCACAAGATCCATTCTGACTTTGAGAAAGGTTAAAGGATTAGTTCACAAATGGAGGTGAATATAAATGAATGCGACAGCCACAGCGCTCACTGTCAATAGTATTAAATTGGAACTATTGTCTTGGTAAAAGTCTTTCTTGTGTCTGTTCGGCTGAATTGACCCAAAAAACATTAACAAGTGGACACTAAACTAACCAGGGCAGAAGGGGAATGAGTTTGAATGCCTTGCCAATTTGACTGAGAGCCCACTGTGGCCATATAATCAGTTCAGGCCTTAATCTGATTTGATTAGTGCGTCCTGGTGGACGAGGAAAGGAGCTGCACCCGGCCTGCTGCAGGCCTCAGGCTGCTGTCACACACTCTGCGTGAAGTCTCAGAAGAACTTGTAATGAGGACCACAGAGTCTTTTTCTCTCCTGCCTTTCACGGCAGAGTGCGCATGGAGACACACACACACACACACACACACACACACACACACACACACACACACGGCAATGAGTACCTCAGGGAATCAAGATAAGGTAAGTACATAAAAATAGCTGCTTTGCTTTGCTAGATTCGGAGTAAACACATTTACATACACACTCAGTGTAAGTGTAACCCAGGCACATCTGGATCAATATCTCGATAAATGCAAGGTTTACAGGGAGTGGACAAAATAATAGAAACACCTGTCAGTCCTGCAGTGAACTGTTTAGTTGACAATAACCATATGTTTATTTAAAAAACCTTCGAGTCTGAATCTTTCATTTGTTTAAGTATCAAGTTACTGGAAGTGTCTTTGGTGTTACATTGCCATGATATTTTCATTAGACTTTTGAGGTTCAGAGTTGATGCAACATTACATTACAGGTCATTTAATGGACGCTCTTATGCAGAGCGACTTACAGTGAACTGGGACAGGCCCCCTGGAGCAATACAGGTTAAGTACCTTGCTCAGTGGTGGCAGCCTTGGTATTGAACTCAAGACCATCTGGTGTTCTGTCTGGAAGGCATCACCACCCTGCAACATCAGTCATATGTGGTTTCTTTTACTTCTGTGCGTTTCATGTAACTACTGTCTCTGTTTTGTCGATATGGAAAGTTGGGGGTCAATAAACTTCAATTCAAAAAACAATTTCATATTCAGCGCAGGGCTTATAAAAAATGTATCTTTATCTCTTTATCCCTCTCTGTTGTTTTCCCTCTTATATCTTTGCTTATGAGTGGCTAATCATTTCATCAGCTCCAGTGAGTAATACACTTCTCAGTCCAGCTCTGCTCAGCCCGCAACACACCACAGCTTACCCTCCCAGGAACGCAGCCAGTTACCGGTGACTGTTGACATATCTGCACGCTGTGTGTGAGTGTGAAGGGGTGAGTGAGCGGAATACTGGGTGGTAGGCAAGAGAGAGTGTTTACTCTTTTGCCCAAGAGAGTATGAGACAGATGTTATTATGAGCTGACTTACATTTCTAATGAGTACAGGGGCATCAGTATCCATTCGTGAGTGAACAATCTGCCCCTGAAGACGGAGCTCAGTGGAGGTTCTTGGGCCGGGTGGTAGATAGAGCCGTCAAGCAGGAAATGGTGTCACACACCGAGGAGTGAAGGACTGCTACGACCTGTGTGAGGGGAAATAAATATCCTGTGACACAGCCAGGCATGTAATGGGGAAACCCAGACAGCAAAACCCAAGGACACACACACACACACACACACACACACACACACACACACACACACAAAAAGGAAAACTCGGCTAAAATATTAGGCGGAAAAACAAAGGCAGCTCCTCGCTCATTCTGGGTCATCAAATCAATAGTTCTTGACAGATTTCTTTCCACCAAAGGACAGTGATAGCTTTTGCAGCAATTGATCTGTGAATAATTAGAGTTTTGCATTAAAATACAGCTTCATTTACTGTAGTATTGAGATGTTGAGCACATTCCTACGGATCAGAATTAATAATACATTTTCAAAATAGCATTTTCTGCCAACTTTAACATGTAGAAAATGTAACGTAAGTAAATGGGGAGATTAAGATAGAGGAAATGTAGCTTTGATAAAGATGTAGAATGACATTTGAGCTTGAAGCCTGAAGAGATTCAAGGAAGTGTTTGTGTACAGCAGGGTGTCTTTTCAAAACTGACAGGTCTGAAAGTCTCACAACATGACACGACGAGTTTCAGTTTCATGAAATGCTATTAAGGTTTTGTCTGTCTGTTGAGGCCAGCTCCACTTTTTATGTTGCTCTGGCTGGAGCGGTGCAGGCTGGACGGAAACAAAATTGTGTTTACTTATTTTAAAAGACCATAATGCTTTGTAAAACAATGAAAATAATTTAAACAAAAGATTATCCTACATTATACAACTGTAGAATTGAAGGAAACGCAATATTAAAATTATTTTGCACGAACATGACAGCACACAAATGTACATTATTGTGCTCGAGTGTGTGTACTTTCTGTTTTGACCTAAGAATAATTCACAAATAAGAGATTTGTGAATGTGAGAATCAAAACGGCCAGTGTTAGACGTGGACTAATCATTTCAGTGCAGTCTACTTTTAAGTACTAGTTTGGTTTTGGATTAGTTATGATTTACAATAATACCTGAATGTGCGCTGCTTGAACTGCTAAACAAAGACACTCCAGATGTGGATTGGAAACACATTTCTGCTTTAACTTGTTTAAAAAAAACATGGGGGAGGAGTGGCAACATGTGAACAGGGCAGATGATACAAAAAAAGAGGCTATAGTTAAGTAATAATTATATATATTATATTATATTAGTATAATTAATTATGTTTAAATTGCTTTTCTGTGAAAACAAAATGACCTCTGGGATGAATAAAGTCTGAATTTATACTCCAGCTGTTACTTAACTGTTACGGGACAGTCTGTTCACACGAGTCTAGATCTGCACAAATAACTAAATCAATAGTGAAAATCAAACAATGTTGTGAGGTTTTGCCGTTAGTCAAGGAATAACCTTTCACCTGCATGTTTCAAGTATACGATATGATCCTTAGTGCACGCGGTTCATGAATGAAGAGAGGGACAGAAGGGAAAAGTAGTTACAGTTCTTAAATCTTTAATGTAAACAGCAGTTTTGAGGGGCTTTGAAAAATCCTAAAGAAAAACATCCGAAGGTATTAAATAGGAAGGGGAAATATATAAATCATACTAGAAATAACAACCATGATCTGTTTTTAAATAAAAAACATACATAAACTTTCAATTTTGTGGCAATATAGTCCTGAAGACACAAAGAAAAAGACAACTTCCCTTGACCAAAACGCTAACATCCCCTTTGTAATACCAACTACTAGGCAGTTTCACAATTTTAAAATCTCTAAATTATGACAATCTTACAAATGAACAAAATAAAAAGCTCAAATATTGCTTAGGAATGTTGTGTACAGCAGTCATTACAACGAGAAAGACTCAAATATGGGAGAGACGAGTGTGTGTGTGTGTGTGTGTTTCACAATGGAGGTGCTTTTACGGTTGTTTTTGGAAAAGCCACTGTGTAGGTGTGTACAATATGCAATAAGCAGCAGTGGGATAGTAATATTAACATTAGAATATTTAAAAGAAAGGCTTTTTTACTGTAGTCCACTCTAACAGTCTTCAGTATATGTGTAACAGGACAAAGCGGATATAAGAGACTATTTTCATTAAGTATTCCTCTTAAAATGTACTTTAACCTTCCTTTCAGCCTCTTGGAAAACTGCCACAAATACTGTAAGTAAGAATGTGACAGGAAATACAAAACACAGAACCCCGTCCCTCCCTGCTCTTGAACTTCACAACCATCATCCCTCTCCGCACAGAGGCCCTGAGGAAAAAGAATAAAGTAAACATAAGAAAGGACAACAAGGAAGCTGAAATTTTAAGCATTTGTCTGCAACAATCTTCAAGCAAAATGACAGCGGGCGCCTCTGTCGAGAAGAAGAAAGTCTTAAAACATCACAGGAGGAGGAGAGTGAGGAAAAAGATGCAGGACGACCAATTACAGGCCAAACAAATACTTCCTGGTTTCTCTTGTCCATGGCAACCTGATGACTCTGCATCAAACCCAAGTCCCCTCAAGTGCAGCCAGCCTATTAATATACACCATCTTCTCTCTTAGAAAGGTCTGGCGAGAAGCAAGAGGAAAATAGTTCAAGCAATCCTTTTTCGTTCAATCACAGTTCATTTTTTATATTTTATGGTTTTATTAGTTTTTCTTCCAGTTTATAAGAAAAGGGGATTGGTCCAGTGAGTACAGTACAGTAGGTGCTGGGTGAGTTCGGGCTGGTGGGGTCGTTCTAGTTACAGTCGTAAACAAAGTCATAGTTGCTAGGTTCTTTGGGAATCGGGGGCGGGGCCTCTGGAATCTGGATGTTCTCTAGATCCAAGAGGCGGAGCTTCATCTCCATGGAGAGCAAGGTGTCCATGTCAGATTTGGTGTAGTCGCTGGTCATCTCCTTACCCAGGAGGGCGTTTAGACCGTCTGTCCACACGCAGTACTGCAGAGACATAGACACAAAATCTAATGAAATCAGGTAGTGCCAGAAAGAAACTACATAACCACAAAACTAAATACTTCCAAAATCTACACTAACTATAATTAAACATGATGTGTTTTCAAAGGAGCCTGTTGACAGCCTACAGACTCCAGCTGGTACAGAGATGAGCAGGCATAAAATAAGCCATCACCAAGGGATGAAAGTGTGTGTACACTGTGACTCGGGGGAAATAGAGCAGGGACACCTTCGTCTCTCTTGACCTAAAAACAAACTTCTACACCTAAAATAAATAAATAAATAAATATATATATATATATATATATATATACAGTTTCTGGAGTTAAACACTGAGTCAAATATGTGAGTTATACTGAGAGAAAGTCTTGAAGTATTAGATATTAGATTAGATATTAGTGCAGTAGGTAATATTTCACCATAATCTATGAAAAACAAGGCTATTAATTAGTCTACCATCACTAGTATACTAATACAAACATTTGGTCCACTGTGAATTGTTAAATACAGTATAGTGATATTTTCTGGTACATATCTGACTACACTATGCTTGCATACTAAATAAACACATTTCTCTTTGTGCGATCACACGTGTTCATTCAGACAGACACTGTCAACAGCTGCAGGGCTGCTACTGTTGGCTTACCTCATGCTTGTCAGGAGCAATAAAGTTTAAATACTCGTCCGACTCATAGAGGACAGAGAAGGCCAGCTCTAACACCTCCTGGAGAGAGGACAGAGTGAAAAGCAGAGAGGGAGGAGTGGGGAAGAGAAAATGGTGCAGAGACGGAGCGGGAGATACAGACAGTGACAGAGTGGAGGTGGGATGGAGAGAGAGAGAGAGAGAGAGAGAGAGAGAGAGAGAGAGAGAGAGAGAGAGAGAGAGAGAGAGAGAGAGAGAGAGAGAGAGAGAGCGAAAAGAAATAAAGGGGCGCAAGAAAAAACATAAAGAACAGGTGAGATTTAATGCTGTCATACTAACACAATCTCCCTCCTCATGTGTTGTCACCATCTGTTACATCAGCTGCACATCACCTCATCGGGTATCAGTGAGGTAGAGCTCAAAGAGAGAAACACCTGGGGTACCCTCAGATGGTAGATATTGAAAAATGCCTGGGGAGGCTGGGAATATGATGCGATATGATTTTCTCAAATCCATTATGCTCTACAGTAGGAAATGAATTGAATGCGGTGTGAGGAAGGAACAGGGTAAACTAAGAGGCAGATTTGTAAACACAAAAGCAATTCATTGAGTGCTTGCGTGCAATCTGCGTGAAATTAGCGTCTGATTTACTAAGGCAGCATGTAATTACAAGAGACTGGGACTGCAGCCTAGGTGCACTGTGTGAGCGAGAGCTTCAAAGACGTAGTTCACTGATGGGATTTGTCTCAGATCAGGAGGCTCAGAAAGGAAAAGATGTAGTGATGCTGAAACTGAAATACTTATTACTGAAGTCATGGGAGTTGGAAACATTTACTTCAGTCAACATTTAATTAATAAAACACTTATTTGGACATTTATTTATACCTTTCATTCATTCAAAAGGTAATAAACCAATTATACTGTAGAGATGGAAAAACTGTGGCGGTACGGATTCCCCAGATCTCAGCTGTGCGGCACAAGTTCAAGTTAAATGCTAACCTCAGCATGCTAACAGTGACAATGCTAACATTCTGATGTTAAGCAGATATACAGTTTATCATGTTCACCATCTTAGTTTAGCATTTGAACATGATAGATTTTGTTAAATAGCAATTAACACAAAGATTTTGCAGTTTTAGTCAAATTAACATACTGACTACATGATGATCGAGTCAGAGGATCACCAAAATGATTCCAGTCCAACATTTATTGACAATCCACATAGCAGTTGTTGAGATATTTCATCGCGTGGCTACAAACAGTCGGGAGACAACTGCAACCAAATGCACTTTATAAAATAAAATAAATACAATCCCAACGGTGCATTATCAGCCTTGTTAGCGGTTCAAGTTTATGGCCACAAAGGTCTTCATTTGATGTAACAAACGTGATTATTAAATTATCAACACTCTTTTTTAACTGTTAAATGCAACCCCCTTCCTTGCAGTGGCTTCTCTGCTATCACTGAGCTTTCAGTAAAATACCGCTCGATTAAATCTTCTGTTCCCCAACAACGCCGTATTTTAATACCACTGCACAGTTCTGCACATGCTCTTTAGATGCAGAAGATTGATTGAACATTAGTAAATACAGCAGAACATGCAATCATCCACACGTATCACATATCATTCAGTCCTCCCTTTAAAAGCATGTGCAGTAAATAGAACGGAAAGATGAGCTTCAGGTCCGTGCATTATATCCGTTATTTATTTTGCTAAATAACACGCATGTCTTCTGTCACAGACGATGAGAGATATATACGTGTATGGAATAATTACAAAACACAATTACATTAATCTAAGAACAGCTTATGATGTATACATTTGGAAGACTTTTGGAAAGGCCTTTTCAAAAGTCTTCTGTATCACCGTCCCACAAATGCTCCACATGCCAGCTCTGCTCTGAAGCCTGTAGAGGTGACTTTGGCTGGCCTTGTAACAGTGAGTAATGAAATGTACTTGTGTTCTCATTCACAAGGCTGGGACAGGTCTGCTCGACAGCCCTCAGACCCCCTCAGGTCATTCCCCTTCACTTATCGACAAGGTAATAAAGGCGACAAAGCAGGCCGGAGGCGTGCTCCTTTGTCTTCAAGGCTATTTATCCAAGATCCAATATATCAGAGTCCCGTGGGTGGGGGGCGAAGGTTTGCAGAGGCAAAGTGCAGAGGAGGAAGGGCTGATGTGTACACAGACGCAGACAAGATGGCTCTTTCATCTTGGTTAAGACACTGCAGAGGGCAGGCCGATGTGTTACTTTCAAATTTAAACAGCAAAGAAAAGATGGCGGCATGTGACTTGTGTCTCTGTGCTGAGCACTGAGACGCAAGTTATTGTGTTATTTCCCAAAGCAAAATTATGTAATGCAATGATGTTATGCAACTCTCACGCACACAGAAACACGTTCTCTCGCCTGGATACACACCCACCCACCCACACGTATGCACGTGTACACACGCGTGTGATCAGAAACACACACGCACTCAAATACACACACACGCACACACACACACACACCTTGTTTTGCTTCAGGGCTCCCTTCTCCTTCATGTGAGGACAGTCTTTTCCGGTGATAACAGCTTTGATATCAGCCACAGGCACTGAAGAGATGACAGAAGTGAGTTCACAACAACAACAACAACAACAACAACAACATCAGCAGCAACATCATCCTTGTGACAACTGTGTAATCCCAGATGGATGGCTGCTAGTTAATTCAAGTGATTAAAAGTTAAAATGCTCCCCAGATCTGTCATTGTGCAAGCATTCAAGTAAAACTGATGTTAACACCGACGACTTTTATAGCCAGCAGTCAGTGTCATTCACTGCTATGTATGCTTCAGCAAGGATAGAGGCTGTAGACTACTTGAATTAACTTTGTGAGCTGCAATACAAATACATACTGTGTCACAATAGTGGGTGAAGACTAACAATAATTTGACTTGACACTCACATTTGTCCTGTAAAGAGTCGTGGGGCACTTCACCCTGAGGGCTCTCTTCCAAATCTCCATAGTGCAGGACTTTATGGTTCGGAGACAGACGGCAATACCAAAACTTATCTGGGAAAAGAAAACATGAGCAGAAAAGAAAAGAAGACATAAGAGATTTAAAAGGGGGGGGGGATAGAGAGAGAGAGAGAGAGTGACAGAGAGACAGAGAGAGAGAGAGAGAGAGAGAGAGAGAGAGAGAGAGAGAGAGAGCGCGAGGGAGAGAGAGACAGAGAGAGAGAGACAGAGAGAGAGAGAGACAAAGAGAGAGACAGAGAGAGAGAGATTTTTTTTGATTTTTCAAAAACACTTTATTTACATATTCTTAAAACAAACAGTTTACTCATAAAGTGTAACGAAAAATCATATTATCATATCAAAAAATATACATTTATAAATAACAACTCTATAAATATATAAAAATTATCCAATAAAAACCTGTGCAAAGTGTAAACATTCATTGTTCACACTGCAGATAATATTTTTAAAACACCAACGTTCTTTAAAAGTGTCGAGATCCCCGGTATGTTTGTGAAACCTAAAATCGAGCCAGAGTCTTGCCCTGATATTGCACAGCCACACTGTCTTGGCCTCCTGCCCCTCTCTGTTCTCTACTCTGTTTTTCCTGCTAATGTATATGGCCATTTTTGCCTCTCCCGAGAGGAAATTTAGGAGCTGCCACTTTTCTTTGTTGTCTTTTTTGTAGGCAGCTCCCATGATAAAAACACTCTCGGTAAAAACTACGTTAAAAAGACTAAAAACCAATGTTAAAAGAGAGAAAAACTCTGTGAGTCTCTTACACTCAGTAAAAACATGGAATACAGTCTCACGTAGGTTGCAGAAAGGGCATTTGTTAAAAACAGCGGGATTAATAACGGCGATAAAAGCGTTACAAGCGACGGCACCATGTAAAATCCTCCACTGGAGGTCGGCTGTCCGCTTTTTGAGGGGAGGTTTGTAAAAAGACCCCCACTGTGGGCTTGGTCCACTTCCTGAACCCAGTCTGTTGCTCCACACAGTGGAGGGTCTGCTGCACAGGCCTTTCTTGTGGATGCTTTTGACACAGTTCATATATAGAGTCTTTTTGTCGGCTCTGTGCAGCGTCAGTCCTGCCGGGTTAATGACCTTGAGCAGGGGACCGGTCAGTTCTCCCAGCCCTGGGCTCAGGTTGATCTCTGGAAAAGGGTCTGCTGGGTCTGGAGAAGCCTTCCCGTCACTGTAGTCTTTTATTATTGTCTTCTCCTTCCCCGATAGCCTCTGGCTCCACAGCTCCAGAATCCTCTCAGCCACTCGAACGGAGGTCAGACCCAGCAGCAAGCCCAGGGCTCGGGCATCACTCAGCGCCGGCCCCACTGCATCCACCAGTTGCTGCAGGCACAGGGTTCTGGACCTGCAGAGCGCCACCATCAGGCTGGGTGTGCTGCTGCTGCTGACGTCCAGCCTGGCTCTGTAAATTAAAGGCTCCTTCAACAACCAGTGCAGAGAGTCCGACATTGGACACCTTTTATGATTAAAAAGGGCCCAAGACTTAAAAACACCCTGATAAAATGGAGGCAGCCCATTTAACTTAAAAAAATTAGAATCAGTTAAAAACAGAGCAGCATCCAGCCCCAGGTTATTTACACGTCTGAGAATGCAGCTGGTCACATCTCTCCACACCAAATCAGCCGGGCCGGTAAGATATTTTTGTACAAACTGAAGTCTAAAAGTGGCTGTTCGGCTGGCCAGGTGGACAAGGCCCTGTCCCCCCTCCTCTCTGGATAAAAACAGCACCCCCTGTGGCACCCAGTGTAGACCATCCCAAAAAAAATCTACCATTTCTTTCTGCAGTTTTGCTAAAAGGCCTGAGGGAGGGTCTACACAGGTCAGACGGTGCCACAATTGGGATGCTACAAGGTTGTTTAAAACCAAAACCCTACCTTTAAAAGACATCTGAGGGAGCAGCCACTTCCACTTGGAAAGCTTTCCCTGAATCTTTTCTGTGACGTTCTCCCAGTTCTTCTGGACAATAATTTCTTTTCCTACAAATACTCCGAGATATTTCAGGCCGTCAGTTCTCCAGGTGAGGCTCTGGGGAAGAACTGGGAGACCGCCACGCCACTCCCCGACAGCGAGGGCCTCACTTTTCTTCCAATTTACCTTCGCTGCCGATGTTACACTAAAACTATCTACTATATCTGTTAAAATGTCCGCATCTCTCTGGCTTTTTATAAAAACAATAATATCATCTGCGTATGCGGATAAAACAAATCTGCTATTAAAACCAGGTAAAACCAGACCTTGTAGGCTGGAGCGTATTTTGCAGAGGAGAGGTTCCAGGGAGAGCGCATAGAGCATCCCCGACAGAGCACAGCCCTGCCGGACCCCTCTACACACTCTAAAAGGAGCACACAGAGTACCATTAAACTTCAGCACACTCTCAACTTCACTGTACAACACCTTGATCTTGCCTATGAAACCAGCGCTGAACCCAAACTTCTCCATTACTTTCCAGAGGAAGTTGTGTTCAACGCGGTCAAAAGCCTTTTCCTGGTCTAGAGAAATCAGACCAGTATCACAGCCCAATGAGCTGGAGACCTCCAAAACATCTCGAATTAGGTAGACATTGTCTACCATGGACCTGCCGGGCACACAGTAGGTCTGGTCCCGGTGGATGACCTGCTCCATAGCCCCCCCCAGCCTGGTGGCCAGAGCTTTGGACAGAAGCTTGTAATCCACACACAGCAAAGACACAGGGCGCCAGTTTCCGATGTCCTGCAGGTTTCCTTTCTTGGGCAGGAGCGTTATCACGGCCCTGCGGCAGGACATCGGCATGGAACCAGAGGCCAGACTCTCGTTAAAAACATCTAAAAGATCTGTTGCTAAAATGTCCCAATATGCTTTAAAAAACTCAACAGTGAGGCCGTCGATGCCGGGAGCCCGCCGTCCTTGCATTTTTTGCAGAGCAGCCTGTAGCTCCCGTGTGGTCAACGGCCCCTCCAGCTGTGAGTTGGTTTGCTCTGCTACCTGAGGTAGTCCCCCTAAAAACCCCTCTAAAAACGTTTCCTCCCCCTCGTACTCACTCGAGTATAGGGAGGAATAAAAACTCACAGCCCGTGTTCTGATCTGGCTTGGTTCCGTTATCTCTTGCCCTGTGACTGAGAGCAGTGAGTGGATTACCCTCTTCTGTCCGTTCTTCTTCTCCAGGCCGAAGAAGAAACTGGATGGAGCATCCATTTCGGTGGCGTTTTGGAACCGGGACCGGACCAGTGCGCCCTGGACTTTAACGTCTAGCAGGTCGGCTAATGCCATTTTTTTTACTTTGAGGATTTCAATATATCCTCGATCTCCTGTGGACTCACTTATTTGTTCTAGTTCCACTATATCACCCTCCAGGTCTTTCATAGATCTGGTGATGTCATGTGTGACATTGAGGGTGTGCTGCTGACAAAGCATTTTAATTTCAGTCTTACCATGGTCCCACCACTGCCTAAGACTGTTAAAATCACTCTTCCTTTGCCTAAAAACACTCCAGAAATAAATAAAAGCTTCTCTAAAATTTTTATCAAATGTTAAAACTGAGTTAAAGTGCCAGTATGCGCTTCTTGGCAACACATTTCTTATAAAAACATTACATAAAAGCAAAGAGTGATCGGTAAAACCAACAGGTATAATATTACACATTTTAAAAATGTTAAAATGATGTTTAAAACAATAAATACGATCTAACCTGGCAGAGGAAATCCTATTCCCTCTGCAGTGGGACCATGTGTATTGTTTAGCCTCTGCGTTCATCCTCCTCCATACATCCACCAGACCATGAGAGCGGACCAGCTGCCTCAGAACATGCTGGGACGCTGGATGCGGCTCTGCGTGGTTCCGATCTAAAAAAGCATTTTCTGTACAGTTAAAATCCCCCCCCAAGAATAAAAAATCCTCCGAGGCACAGCTATTTAAAACATCATTAATTTTTTGTAAAAACAACTTCCTCTCTGCACCGATTGTTGGGGCATACACATTTATAAAAACAGCATTAAAAAGGTCAAACCGGGCTTTTACTAAAAGCAACCTCCCCTCGATAAAATGCTCGACCTCCAGTGAGACTGGAGTAAAAGATTTGGAGAAGAGGAAGCCCACTCCTCCACTAAGAGATGTGTTGTGGCTTAAAATGACTTCCCCTTCCCACTCCCTCCTCCAGTCTATCTCGTTAGAGCCGTCGCTGTGCGTCTCCTGTAAAAAAAGGACATCAATGTGTTTTAATTTTGCAGTTTCATAAATTTGTGTCCTTTTTTTAAAAACTCTGGCTCCGTTCACATTTAAAACACCCACTTTAAAAGTATCCATGGCTGACATGTTAAAATAAGAAAAAATAAAAACAAATAAATTAATTAAGACCCCCATCATCACTGTTTATTTGTTTTTTTACTTTAAGCACCAGTTTTTTTAATCTATAAACCTCCTGCTCAATGAGGCCAGACTCTTTTTGGCTCATATGGAATCTGCTTGAGCTAATAAAAACGAGTAAATCCGGAAAATAATCCTCCACTTTTACTCCGTGTTGGTTTTTTGTGTGTTGGAGGAAAACTTTCAACATTTCAACTGAGTACATTTTTGTTTTCTGGCTGTTGGTCAGAGTAAAACCAGGGATGTCGCTGCTGTCTGACACACACTCCTCTTCACTAGCACTGTCTTCTGCCTGTCCCTGCTTCCTGCCTGTCTGTCCTTCCTCCCCGACTTTACTATTCTTGGCATCACTGGATGCACTCTGACTTTTCTTTTTCCGTTTTGTGGCAGGTTTTGTTTTTTTAACCTCTTCCTCCATCTCTGCCTCTTCTACCTGCTCACTCCACGGAACCTGTATTTTTCCTGTCCTCTCTCCTTCTACACCACCCATTTCCTCCACTACATCGCCCGCTTCCTTTTCCTCTTCTGTCCTTACCTCACTCACCTCCTCTGCCTCACTTGCCTCCTTTACCTCTCCTACTCCTACTACACTCACCTCCTCTGCATCCCCCCCCTCTTTTGCTACATCACTTACCTCCTTTAAATCTTCTACTCTCATCTCACCACCTCCTCTGTACCACCTACCTCTTCCCCACCACCCATCTCTTCTACAGCACCTATCTCCTCTACCTCTTCTCCTCCCATACCACCTGACACCCCCTGCACTTCCTCTCCCTGTTTTTTTTGTTTTTTTTCCCCATTTTTTTCCACCACACCAAGTGAATTAACACCACCTATCCCGTGTACAAAGCTGGACACAGCAGCTGCGCGTCCTGGCGCGGCGCGTGGAGCGGCCACCGGCCGCCCCAGCGGAGAGCCCTCCTCCGAAGCCGCGGCTTCTCCCGGCGAAGAGCCCCCCGCCGGGGGAGCGGCAGCCGCTCCTCCAGGATCAGGCGGAGCTGGACCCCCGCGCTTCGGACAGGCTCTCGCGGTGTGTCCCTCCTCCCCGCAACCAAAACATTTCATGACCGATGAAGTTGCAAATAACACGTATTCATAATCATCTACCTTAACGTGGAAGCGGAGGTTGAGCTCCGCATCTCGGTTATTCAGTATCATATACAGCTGTCTTCGGTGAGACACTACGTGCTTCAGCAACTGAGACTTACATCCAGACAGAATCTTTTTTACCGGGGAAACAACTTTCCCGTGTCTGGATAGTTCTCTGCTGAGAAACTCATCGGTTATGAACGGAGGGACATTAGATATTACCACTTTGGTTGCGGGCAGAGTGAGTGGCATCACCTGCACAAACACTCCGCTCACCGTAATACCTGTCTCGATGACGCGGTGCACCCGCTCCACCTGGTCCAGGAAGATGACAACAGCCCCGTTCATCCGCGCCAGAGACTTCACACTGCCATGTCCGACCTTGTCTCCCACAGCTAACCCGATCTCTTCAACGCTACACGGGAAGCCGGCTGATATTTTGATCCCGTGCTTCCTCGTTAGCTTGGTATAGTCTCCATTTGCCATGACGTCAGACGCCGGCCGGCAGGACACCGGCAGGAGAAAAACACCCAAGAGCACCCCGACTATCCACCCAAACGCACCAAAAAGTAAACTAAATCAAACTGTCACCAATGAACTAAGTTAAATCAAAACCCATTATTAAATAAAGTAAGAAAAAGAAAGTATCGAATTAGCACCTGCTCAGCGTCTCACTCACACAACCAAACTCCCAGCATGCACCGAGAGAGAGAGAGAGAGAGAGAGAGAGAGAGAGACAGAGAGACAGAGAGAGAGACAGAGAGAGAGAGAGAGAAGAGAGAGAGACACAAAGAGAGAGAGAGAGACAGAGAGAAAGAGACAGAGAGAGAGAGAGAGAGAGAGACACAAAGAGAGAGAGAGAGACAGAGAGAAAGAGACAGAGAGAGAGAGACAGAGAGAAAGAGACAGAGAGAGAGAGACAGAGAGAAAGAGACAGAGAGAGAGAGACAGAGAGAGAGACACAAAGAGAGAGAGAGAGACAGAGAGAAAGAGACAGAGAGAGAGAGAGAGAGAGAGAGAGAGAGAGACACAAAGAGAGAGAGAGAGACAGAGAGAAAGAGACAGAGAGAGAGAGACACAAAGAGAGAGAGAGAGACAGAGAGAAAGAGACAGAGAGACAGAGAGAGAGAGAGAGAGAGAGAGAGACAAAGAGAGTTATTAAATAAGTCAGCGACTAGCATAAGGCATCATATGGGATTGAATGAGTCATCAACGGGGAGAAAATTAGCATGGCAAAAAATCTGTGGCCATAAAAAAGAAAAAGGAACACAGCCTTGAGGAAAATCCACAGATGGGCCATGATGCTCTACAGGAGGGGGGGGGGGGGGGTCTTGATGGGCAACAATACAGACAGAGTTGGCCTTCATCATTGTAATTCAACAATAATCCACACAAGTCGAGATCACAGGACAAAAACCTGCAGGGTTTCTTTCTGTGGCTCAAAAGAGGCAAAGATGGCACTTTGACAGTGCTTTGGTGTTGCAACAAGTTTTAATTTAAATAATAAAGGCTCCGTTTACAAGGCAGTAAACAAAATAACACTCCACTTTTTGAGACCATGTGAGGAAAAAGGTGAGGATGCAACTATGGACATTTAGGAGGCTGTACTAAAACTCTGTGATGAAGCGCGGCTGTATTATTCACTCAGGACAGTGAGCTATACGACTTTTACATTACACTTCCTAAAATGAGAAGCAGTTCAGAGACATAATGCTTTAGTGCCTTATCAAGTCGCGTTACTATAAAACGCAACTGGATGCTTCATGTTGGCGACACAGTTTCACACAAGTTTTAACAGAAAACTCTTGAAGCAGGTTTTATTATTATAACATTATTATGCTCAGGTTTTGTTAGAGGCTGGACAGAATTTGAGCAAGACATCAAATGCTCAAAAAGAGATAACTGCTGAAGATAAGTGTGTTTTTCTCTTGGCTGATGTGGTGTGTAATCCTCCAGCCGCCTGTAACTACCAGCTGTGTCTGTAAAGCGCTGCTCCACTGCCAGCCTCTGCGGCCAGCGCGGTGTTCTTGAGTTGTTCCCTGCCAAGGTGGGCACCGAGCTGAGCTGGCACAGACTGGGGAGGTCTGGCTGGCATGTGCATGGGTGGCACAGTCCAAATCCTAATTGCTGAAAATAGACATTTGGCCGTGCCAGGGCTGGTGCAGAGTGGCAGCGGTCCACGGGGAGCGGATGGAGATGTGTGCGGCGGCTGTGAGGGGAGGTGCCCTATCAACTGTTCAGCTTAACTGATTTGTGTGTGCATGTGCTTTTCTACGCACAAGCACATATGTTCCTTTGGATTCAAGACGCTGTATCTCTATCTGGATTGAATTTCATTCTTGTTTCATTTGAAATGCAATTGTCTTAAATCTGATTTTAGCAGCCAGAACTTGGTTGAACGACACGCCAAGATTCAACAGAATCAAGCAAAAAAATATCCAAGTCTACTTTTGCTTTGATGCAGCATTTATACAAGGTACACTCATGAGTCCCACATCACCTGCCAGATCCCTGCACTTAGAAGACTGTACAGGTAGCACTCCTTCTTCAAAACTCCATCAACCTGAACTCTTAGAGAAAAGCACCCCCTTCTAATGGGCAGAATGGCACTTTGGAAGGTAGAGAGTCATCTGCACTGAAGTCAGCCAAATTAATATTTGATGTAGGTACTCGAGTCCCTGCAGACTGGAGGACTTTGAAATAGTTGTACAAGATGCCGAGGGAGACGTTGTAGAAGGAGAGGGGGGAAGGGAGCATATTTAATGCATGTAAAAAAGATAGGACAAGACACATTACAGTAGATTAAGAAGTAGAAGTGATGTGAAAGTTTGTCCGTGTACAAAAGACAGGACAAAATGAAACTAATAAACCAAGTTTCAGCATTATGCATGTATGCAACTCGCTGGTTTTTGATTTAACGTCCTATTTCATGTGAACCCCCAAGTGAAAATTAAACTTGCTATAGGGCTCCTTTTAAGTTCTGCAAGACAAAGGGCTCTTCTCATTGCCAATGCATGGATACATTGCATTTAAGGACCAGCATTAGAAGAAAGGCTCAGAGAGGAGATGAAGGAAAGTATAGACATGTATGGGTGGAGGGTGGAGGTGAGAGTGAGGGGAACAGATGAAGGTCCTCGACTCCTTCAAGAGTCCTCAGAAGCAAAGACAGCTCCAGCTAGCTTGTAGCAGGCAGACGACTCCCCTGCAGTCAGCGTGCTGTTGCAGCAGATTAAAGCCAGTGTAACCCTACAGGCTAGTGTGCTAAATTAAATCCAGTGAGGCTCATGAACTGCTTTATATACAACTGTGTGCGGGTTTACTGCTCCTGAATGGCTAATGCTTTTATTTTTGCGCTTAGTATGTGTGCTGGTGCGTGTGTATGTGCCCGTGTCCTCCATTCATCTGACAAGGAATCTAGGATCTCCGTACCAACCGTGATATGGTAATATGAGACTGTTCACAGCATGTCGCTTTGTAAAAACCAGACGAGCATAAATCAGCAGACCACACGCAGTGAAGACGATCAGATACTCAATCTGGGTGATGCTTTCCACCTGAACATCTGTCCTGCAACAGCTCATATTTGTGCTTCTAAATTTCTTTTCAGCTTTCAGTTTCAGTAATCCAGCTTTGACAACATCTGGATGACAGCTGCCAAGACAAATCATAATCAGGCTTTTAAATGCCAGAATGCATTTGGTGGTTTTAGGACTCCAAGAACTCCATCTTGTTAGGCTCAATTTGATTAGACTTATTGGAATTATAGTTCCTGTGGGGAAGCTGATAATAGTAACGCAATAACAACAAACCAACCCGGGCTTGTGCCTGTTTTTCTATTTTTTATTTCATGCATTTGTGTATGTAGACAGAAAGAGGTGAAGTAAAGTGCAAGAGTGACAGAAGAGGAAAGGGATTTGATTTCAACTGAATTAAATCCTCTGAGAGAGGAACAGTATATTATACAGGCTAAATGCTACTACTGCTACTTTGATCTCTTTCCTCCCTCCTTTCTTTCCAGTGGCAGAGTGTGAAACATGATATTAGGCCCAATACAGTCCTATCTGAGCTGGCTGCTGGGTTTTCACTTTCTATCCTTCCTTCCTCCTCCACTGTTTCACCGTGAAGGAAAACCATCAATACCCACACTAGATCAAGAAAGTACGTCTACCAAAGCACAAAACATTTGCTTCCAACATATTATGGCCTGCATGTGAACATATCTAATTATGATCTAAAAGTTGCAGGCTTTAACCTGACTTGTGTTATGTCTCAGCAAAACATTCACTGCACTACACCTTACATACTGTACTGTAAAGCCTGGGGACACCGCATATCTGCTCTTTTGTCATTGCTTCATTTCTTTTCTCAAAGCTTTCTTAAGAATTTATCCTGACAAGTGTGAATGACTGTGTGTGTCCCCTGCTTTTGACTATGTGCATCTATTTCTTTGCAAGCCATACATCGGTGTATGCAGGGGCAAAAGGAGGGGAAGTCTAGTGTTTGTGCATCTCAGACTGCATTTCTGTATGCGTTCGAGTAAAAAGAGGCGGCGTGTCGCTTCATGTCTCTGCCTCAGAGGCTGACAGAGCCAGAGAAATGTGTGTGAACTTTCATGACAGCAGATCCACAGCAGCCCAGAGCATCTAAAATCTCCCACGATACACATTTCTTGTGGGATTTTCATAAAGCGATGAGTAGGGGTGCAGAAAAGAGGGACGTAAAACAAACAGAAGGATTGCCCTTGTGATCACAGCAGAAGGAGACGTGATTTTCGATGCCTGCGTAGTTATGATCCGTGGATGTACGTATGTTCACACATGTGTGCGTGCGAGTGCCGTGTGTCTCACCTTGCCTCCTGCGACTACTGATTTTCCTGAAGCAGGTTCCGTCACACAACCTGTTGAGCCTCTGCTGTTTGATCAACTCCATGATCTCGGGCTGGATCTTCTCCCTCAGTTCCCTTTAGAGAAATAGAAAATGAACACATTATTGGTTTAAGAGAATGATCAAAAACTTCTATAAACCACACTCTGCCAGATGCGGAGAGCATGGCGATGGGTACAAGATGCTCTGAGATCTGGACGTGAATTATTTTACATTTCTTGAGTTGCATGCTATAATCATCTGACGGACAAAATCCCCTGGATTACAACTGTCGGGAGGGAACAGAGAATGTCAAACACACATGTGCACACACTCAGAAATATGTCATATAGCGTCCCAAAAGGCTGATCAGTGGGAATTTGTGCTGCTTCAGCTCTCACTGTCATTTATTCATGCTTCTACATGCATGTCTGTCTGTGTTGCATATGCATGTGGAGCACACAGCACTAGTCAACATGAATTATGTATATTATCTGCCCGAGCAGTGCTGCTGCGCTCCATTTTTATTTCACATCATTATACTTTAGTGTTTTTTTCTTCCAATTCACCTTTTTATAATTTTTCTTTCTTTAGAAACATGCAGACGTTTGACAGGATTTCTAGTCACATAAAAGCTATGCACTTCCATCCCCTTGCTGGTGTTCTTGAGCACATTTCCCCCCCCTCGTTTCTCTTCCTCCTCTCCTTCAGGCTCATCTGTTCTCGTCTCCTTTCATCCGTCTCCCCGCTCGCGCTCGCTGTGTTGTGTATTTGCGTCAGAGATTCCACTCATTACATTGATCTGTGGTCGGACCTTCACTCTTCACACTAAAGAAGCAGCTAGTAGGTAAGGCCTGGCTCGACACAGGATGGATGACGATATCCTTCTGACAGAGCTAGACACATGTGACACTGTTCTTGTCTGAGAGTTTCAGATGGACTTGTTAAGAAGTTTGCAGTTTAGTAGAAATGTACAGCACCTACATAGTATATCAGTAAAATATTCAAGCAAAGGTGGGAAAGGGAATTAATGATGACTTCTGTGAAACCACTTTTCATCCATTTTTCTGGGGACTGCATTAAAATTAAATTGTGTATTAGTATTTTCTCATAAGTGTATCCTCAGCATTTCTGAGTTGACCTGCTGCATGAATTCTTCATGTGACATCGATTTTATTTTTTGGTGTAAGCAACTTTCAGTAAATCCAAAACTTTCCACATACACTGCAGGGAGTGCATTTCTTCTAATTATAGCAGAAATATCTCAAAGAGTCAACAGAGACACAGCTTTGATCGGAAGTTATAACAGTTCCTCTTCACCTTCTTTTGATGAAGAAGATGAAGTTCTCTACAATACTTGATGGCAGAAAACTGGCAACACAGCGCTCCTTTAAATGTGCAGTCTGACACGCTCTGCTCATTATGTTTACAAGTCATGACTGTGCTCTATTGATTAGAGGAAAATTCCGCCCTCGGGTAGTCTCACGCTGGTAAAGAAAGACTCATTAGCCTGCAATGTTCAATGCTTTCCAACAGTCAATCTGTAATAAAATGTTAAAATGTGCTTTTTTCATTTTTAACACCTAATTCAGCCTGAGAGTGTGAACTTGTTGCATTCTGCTATACTCTTGTTTCCCCTAGTTAATACATAAAATACAGTGTGTTATAGGAATTAAAACGTGTTTGTAACTTCATTCTGAATGTGAATAAGATAACTACATGGTTTTAGGGTACTTCTTCTTTGTTCTGCTTTCTACAATCGGGTTAATTGGCTGCTAAAGTTGGTGCTACCCTTTCAATATCGATTTAATAAGCCTTTGGCTCAACATTGATTACTGTTCAGTGGGACGATCTTTCTCTTTGAAACGATTTTCCAATAGTGCTAGCTACTCCATTAAATGCAGGCAGGACACAACAATGTTCTCTATTACAGGCCCTGCATCCATGATCAGTCAATGAATGATCTATTACAGACTAGTCCTCCATGCTTAGTGAGATGGAGGGTCGTTAATGGACTATTCACTGGGAATGCCATTTGCAGACAATTTGAATTTAATGCATATTAAATCTCATGAGAGGAGAGCGCAGATGCAACCTGCTTTATACCAGTAGCTTGCATTTGGTTGACAAATGGAAAGGAGAACAAAGAAGCAATTACAAGTATATTAATGACCATAGCTCTTTTCTATAGATGTAAATTATGTCCTCATTTGAGACCAAGGATCTGATTCAGAAATAACACTGAGCAGTTCCTTCAATGTCTGTTGTTTTCAGAGTGGATTTTCCTCTTAACAAATCTGTCAGACATGATTAAAGTCGATAATATTCATATTAAAAGAGCAGTGTGTAGGATTTAGTGGCATATAGCTGGGAGGTTGCAGATGGCAACAAACTGAATATTGCTCTCCCTTCCCTTATAAAGCATGTCTGAGAACTACGGTGACAACAATGATTCTTAGTTTCAGGTGATTATACACTTATGAAAACATAATTCTATTCTATCAATAGATCCCCTAAATCCTACACGCTGCTCCTTCAAGTTCAACATAACCCTTTGACAAATGTGTCCACATCATACTATTCATTGATTGCTTGACTCACAGGATGGGGCGGGACTGGAAGTCTTCCTGATTCATCCTTTCGGACTGGCGTATCTTCAGGATCTCTGTGTAGCTCAGGCTCTGCAGGCGACTCTTGAACTGGTCCAGGGAATTAGGCTTGAGAGTCAGCGCTCGCATGATCTGCTCCCGCACCACCTGCATTACCTACAGGGGAGAAGAGGCAGAGGCGGGCAGGGTGAGATCATCATGGATGCAGGAGCCATACAGGATTTAGAAAGAGTGTGTGTGCGTGTGTACACAGAGTCAGGAGAGGGAGGGGGGGGGGGGGGGGGGCTATAAACTTTTCTTCAGTTCTTCACAGGATTAATGTTTTTTTTCTAGAGTCTATAATCCAGTCTGGTGCACTGAGCCTTAAGAGGAAAGGAGCAAAGCGGAATGATTCAACAGTGGCTAGTCAGATGTTAGCCCCAGTATCATGCACCAGTGAAATGCATGACAGGACTTGCCTATAATACCCCAGCTAGCTAATACCATTAGTCTGGCTGTGGCTGCAGAAGCATGACACGAGTGGTGTTCCAAGCCATCAATCCCACCCGAGGGGTGTTTGTGATCAACGGAGGTGACAATACAATAGGAAAGCCCTCTACAGCAACACATAAAACACTTCATGCATGTCTACATCATTTAGCCTGCCGTGTATGCGTCGCTGTCAGGGGATAATTAAAGTCTACATACAGAACTGTGAGTTTATGTGAAAATCAAATCATCATTAGCAGTGAGCAAACAATATCAATCCTCTCAACCAACCAGGACCCACAAGCACAGACAGAAAGATGATATCATCTTACGTTCACGCAGATAAAAAAGGAATACAATTTTAAAACAGTGGAATTGTATTTGACATTCTTTCAGTAAATCTTTCAATAGCCATCAATAACAATTAAACCTCTTTGACTTTTTATGATCCATAATTATAGTTCTCTCATGTTTTAGCTCAAGCCTTTGTGCCCTGAACACTGCATGTGACCAAACAAAACCAAGAACTGGACACAGATTCAACTCATTAAGATGTGAAATGGAATTAAACCCCGGAAGTTAGATTTTTAAAGAGTTAATAAAGCACACATTATTATCAAAGTATAACATCTCCTCATCCTTCCACACACACACACACACACACACACGCGCCTCTGGAAAGTGAGTCATAAACTGAAATCTTCAGAGACAGCAGCTTCCATTTAGCTTTGCACTCTGACAATCTGATTTGCACTCTGCATAATTCGAATTTTAACATTAATATAACTCAAAGATGATTCTGTATTCGTAAAGGTATTCAGCCCACACACAAGGAACTTCACCGGGAGCAAACATAATTCCTAATGTGCTGAAATTGTTCAAACAACCGAATATCACCTGCAATAGTGGCTTTCCCTCCAAACTGAGAGCAGCTTACAGAGTTTGGATGGATGTGGGCCTTTAAATCCTGCTGAGGCAATTTACGTGATATTTGGCTATAAGAATGGAGTTGACTTGGCGTCATAACATTTGTCTTGCCAGGTTGAGCAGCGCTGTTCCAGTTGGTGCAGACGATGCGATGCTAGACGTGACAAGCAGCCCTGATTATGGATCAGCCTTGTTAGCAGCCATCTCCGGGCCTGCAGATGCTGATTCACTGGATTAGATCATACGGAGGTGAAAGAAAGAAATAGACCGTCTTCACCTTGTTCTACTTCCCTCTATTGTATTTCTCTTTGCTCTAGGCGCCTTGTTGATCAAAAGCGTGAGTTTTCCCATCCTCTGCGAACTCTCTCACAATACGTCGACTCTATTACAATCAGAGACGGTACGAGTTCAGGATGAGGATGAGTTTTGTGCCCATGTATGTTTTTGGACCTTCCTTACAACTGGTGTTCTCCTGTTCTGTACAATTCGGTTACATTTGGGCTCCTCAACTTTACCAGCCATGCAAAAACCCAGTGAGCCAAGATCCCAAACTTAGTCTTACATAATAGTGTTCTCGCTATTTGAGTTTACTCAAAGACGAATACTCATTAACTTGCTAACTTCTGAACTCTCACTAGTCAGACTAAGCCAGGTGTGAGAGCATTAAAAAAAGGCGATTAGAGCTGCCCCAAAGGCGATCAAAGATAATCCTCATAATCAGGATCACATTCGTGGTGTAAAACAAATGCATTAAAACGTGGTCTGGGCAAAAATTCCTGTTTTACGTGGCTGCCGCTGTACAGTGAGAAGAGTGCACAGAACAAGGAATTCCCCATTTCTAACTCCATATCTGATAAGCCCTGAAGCCCTCAGCTCCCACCATGAAGAATACTGGAGAAATCTATTTCTCACTGATTACACCATTTAATCCAGGGCTTATCTTTTGGAATGCAAATATGTTCAGCAGCAGTAATCAGTGTGTTTTCTAACAAACGGGCAACAAATTGACCTTGAAAAAAAAAAAACCTGCATGACAACGGCAACATAAAAGAGGACAGTTTGGTCAAATGGAGTTATTTAAAGAAGCAAGCGCGTGGCATTTTTTAACCAGTTTAGCTCTGAAATGAGTGACAAACCATTAGAGTCCTCAGTCAATGTATTCTCCAGAATAACTTGAGGAGTTTCGATTTTGACCCTGCACAATAACACATGCAGTCTAATTTACCTGCAAAGCTCTGACAGAGACCCACATCTGTGCACACGAGGTCTTCTGGTGATCCTAATCTTAACTGGCATTAGAGTTGATGCAGAACATCAGTGACTCAGCACAAGTACATCCTTCAAATCCCCTTCGACGGAGGCAGACAAAAGTTGAGATCATGATCTTGGTTGTTTAAAAAGAAGCCCTGCTCTTGGCCTGTGTGCAGAATATTAACCTCATAAAATCATTTGGAAACCATCGTGTAATGGTGACAGAAGACCGACCACTAGAGGGCGAGGGTCAACACATTCCCTCCCCATCGGTCAAGACTTGTTCGAGGTGACTACGTGCAGAGACTCTGAGCTGAGATGTAGGCTTTTGATAGCCAGTTCTACAATGGAAGATTTAGATCTTTTTATTCATGTTAGTCAGTCCCTTCCCATCCTTCTATCGGTTCATCCATCCATAAAGACAGCTGTCTATTCCTCCCTCATCTGAAACGGCTAGGAACACATTTAAGTTAACTCTCTCTGCTGGGTTTCATCTCCACGGAGGCTGTTTTCTGTACTCTCCCTGTTATATATATGCCATATTGTCATGGAGAGAAACAGGTGTCTAGCTAACAGCAAAGTTACAACCTCCAGGACCTGACCTTTTCAGCCTCAGCCTCCCCTCCTCCTCAAGTTTGAGGTGAAAAATGAGCAGACAAATGGATGAAGCCACAGCTTGCAATCATGCTACGAGAGATTAATCACTCCTGTCCACTACTTTTAATCACAACTTCACGGAGTTGCCCATCATACATTTTCACACACATACATACTCCTATAATCCTGATAATTAAGTCTCAAATTAATTGATTTTCCCATTAAGATTACAAATGGTCTGTCAGTGTGTCTAGAAGAAACATTTTTCCTTTAAGAAGCTATTTAAAAATAGCTTCGATGACCATGTGCAGTACCCCAAAACACCAGACATATCCCCTGAAATCATAAAAGCAGCAGGAAACTATTTCTTGTGCTTATGAACGCAGATCTTGTAGTCACCTGCAGCTTGATTTCCAGCCCTGGTGTTCCAGCATTGCCATCCCAGGGGAATGTTCATTAATATGCCTTGTTTGCAGTCATGTCTCCGGCAGGAAAACAATTCTGTTGGCCCATGTGGCTGCACTCATGCTAATTAACACCGCAAATATTCATCACTTTTAATACGAACACATGGTCCTTTCACAACAGGGCGGAGGGGCATTATGAATATTTTATGTTCATCCTTCTTTTTCATCTGCTGATTGCTCAGAGAGCACCTTGATAGAGGTGAGATGACGTCAGCACAGGAACAAACGTTGCAGGCTGAACTCACTCACGATACATTTAGGCTGTTTTCTACTGCAGTCGTCTCAGCTGTGCAGAGCGGTTGATCCAAGATTTATCTCTTCTATCTTGTACACCTTTATTTCGGTCTTTCTCTACATTCCCTCTCACGCTAATATCTTGCAGACACCAGGCCATCATTCTTTCTTGTAGCTCTTTTGAAGGGAAGTTAGACAGCAGAGCAAGTGTCAGCAAAAGTAATTAAATGCTGTCTCATGAGCCATCTAGTACACGTAATGAAGAGCTGGCCACACAGACTTGTCTGCCACACTCCTCCACCCTCACTCTCCTCCTCTCTTCCTTTCAGTCTCTACTCAAACAGGACAGTTGGGCAGTTCCTCTTTCCCCGAGTCGCCCCGCCATCCATCATCGGCAAAGCATCAGCCGTAACAAATTACCTTCCTCCCTCTCCGACCAATCGACTGTCGCCGCTGCTCCATTTACCTTAGAGGATGCTAATGACATCATTTACCAGCTGTCAGTCAAATGCTCAACCGCCACTCAAGCCCGGGTGGTGAAATCTGGAGAATTGTGCTGGAGACGCACTTTGGTGGGTGAACACGGTGGTAATCACAGAATAATGACTTTGCTGATACTGCCTGAAAGCAATCAAAAAGTCGATGTCACATGGTGATAACAGCGAGGTGCGTTTCAGCATTCAAAGCCTTGAAGTAGACAAAACTTGCATGCTTGCGCACGTACAAAACGAAAGCATTCACACACATGTAAGAACACACGCGCACATGTTCACTTCTGTCAGAGTGCCTGTTTTTTCTTTAGTGAGCAGCAGAAAAAGAGAATACAGGGAATCCATTTCCCCGTTATTGAAATGGTAATTACATTCTCCCTCCCTGCCACCATGTTCCATTAATAATTATCTCCTTCAAAGTTGACCATGATGCCATTAAAAAATAAAACAATGCCACAGAGATGGACATGAAAGGATGCCTGTCTCTTATCACGCTGTACAGAGAGAGGGTTGTATTAAATTTAGAAGCTGATAAAAATATATTGGCGAAAAATAAATGTTTTGGAAGCTGACAGCACTGAAGATAAAGAAAATGATGCAGTTATCAGAGTTAAATCATTATATATTTCTAATACATTAAACATTTCTGTAGCTACCAGAGATTATTGAATCAAAACACGTATTGGCAGGTTTAAGACGAGCGTCGTTTGTCCACTCGCTATGTAGGCAACATACATCGTTTACTTCTGCTTTCTGTTTCTGAAATGATAGTGACACTAAATATTCTAACAATGCCACCTGTGCTGTTTTTTGTGCCCCGTCACCTGCGCAGTCTGTGAGCGAGGACGTTTGGGGACGCACAACAAAACTAAGTTCTCCATCTGACATGCACACACACAAACACACACTTCATAGGCTTCCCACTTGGGCCAACAGTCCTGCTGCTCCGTGGTTACAAAGACATTGTAGATGACGACACGGCACAACCTTCATCCAAATGGTAATAGTGCCTTTTACTAGGATGAGGATTGTCAGATGTGACAAAATTAATATGGGTCACATAGCCGACGGCATTAACTGTAGTAAAAGATTGTTGACAACAACTGCCGGCTCTCCATCCGCATTGCTTTCAAATCTCGCTTTGCACACATAATAACTAGAGCTGAAATCATTAGTGGATGAACTGATTAATATAAAATGTGAGGACTGGCGGCTTTTTATATCATTGTAAATTGAATATATTTGGGTTTTGGACTGTTTGTTGAACAAAACAAATCATTTAAAACGTAACCATAAAACATATAATGTCGTTTTATAGACAAAATGATAACGATTAAATAATCGTTAGTTGCAACCCTAGTAATGACCTTTCCCAGCATAATGCAAAAATCTTTGTATATTTATCTCAGACATTAATGTTGCCGCACCTTTACACTGCGCGATGTGTTGTATAAAATGGCAAACAAGAGACAGTGTGGGAGAGCCATTTCACAGAGTGAAGAACAAGAGGTGAATGCTGCAGACAGATAACCAAATTATATTTAGCATATTCAGCTTTTCTTGTTAGACTCTCCTGACAACCCCGTCATGGCTCTGCTGAGAGTAACTAAGTGGAAAGGCCCTACTTTCACCCATTACAATTTAAATTATGTATCTTCCCCCTACGGCTGGAATGTAAGGAGTCACTATAACTGGGTATTTCAATAAAATAAAATAGAGTGGTACTGAAAATGGTAAATGTAACTTTATTAAAACAGTGAAAAGCAGCTTTTTCTCTCTCAGTGATGCCTTAGGGACCTTTCTTTTGACAGTGTTACTGTACTACAGGGAACAGCACATACTGTATTGTAGGCAAGACAGATATACACTGTCTCAATGTACACACATACGTTCCCTCTCTTACATGCATTATACAGTATGAACAAGTACCAACACACACAAAACAAAAACACTAGAGACTATTACATGTAAATTCCCAATATCTCCCCCCAGACACACACACACACACACACACACACACACACACACACACACACACACACACACACACACACACACACACACACACACACACACACACACACACACACACACCTCTGAAGACCGCCCTCCATCAATCCTATTCTTCCTTCCACATAAGTGATGCAGGGTCGACGCCGGCTGTTGCTGCTAGCTGTTGTTGCCATATTTAGAGTGCCAGCACTGCAAGCCCAGACAAACTGTCAGAGGAGCTCTTTTTCAACAACCGGCTGTGAGGTGCAGCACAACCCATATGGATGACTGGAGAGCAAAGTCGCCTGGGAAATCGCCACTTACTGCGAGTCAAGAAATGCTGATGAAAGCCAAGTGCTGACCTTGGTTTGTGCACAGCTTTGCATTAATGAGTGTTTTATTAGGACACGGTTGTTGCAGAAAATATGAACATTCTGCATTAATTGTCCCAGAGGGATGAGTAAATTGGATGTGATTAAACATCCATTCAACGACATCAAAACTGGTATTATTTCATTATATCTCGTATAATAACTCCCATCAGGAAGGATCGCTGTCCTCGTGTCTACCAATGATGCATTATTGCAGAGAAATTCTGTCTGTAAAAATCGGTTTGAATACCTTTTTGGATCCAATTGAAGCTTTCTGAAAAACTGAAGTCAGTGAAGTTCAACATGAATAATGCAAAGGGAACCCATTAGGCCAATTACACGGCTTTCACACCAAAAATTTGACATTGCAAAGAGCAAGGCCGTTTTTGGTTATGGCGAGAGCTGCACGCGCCATAGCAGTGGACACGTCGCAGATTTTTCGGCAAATTAGCGGATTTCTATGTGCAACGGGATTTAAGGATCAACAGGATTGATAGCTGCTTTATATAATTATGTGCTGCTCTTCATTCTACACAATACCTCTCGCTGTTGCATGTTTGGTCTGACACACTGCGGCAAGACTCAAAGAGAGTAACTTCATTTATGCGAGTCTGGCTTTGGCCCAGCCGACCTCTTGCCTTCTTGCTGTTGTGTGAAAGGTGGACTGTTGAGAAACACCATGACCCCCCCCCCCCCCCCAAACAAAACAAAACACTGAGTACCAGATGTCTTCCACATGCGTCAACACCCTTACAATGATAGATGAAGTGCTTCAAATGAAAACACAGAAGGAGTTATTCATCACTGGATTATCAGGTGGTACTAATGATGAGGCAGCCATATTCCAGCACGTATCTACTATAAAACACACCGACCCACACACACACCTTTTTATTGTCTACAAGGAATCTAAAGTGTAAACTGTACTGCCGTGCAAAAATCATTACACACACACAGAGTTTGTATCAGAAATGCACACCACTTATTAATAAACAAACAGTTGTAAATAAAAGAAAAGCTAGATGAATAAATAAATCAAAAAGACAAGAAAACTTCTCCCTGCTGATTTCCAGTGAGCTGCCGCTGTGAAGATGGGACAACGGTATCATTATCTTGACACACAACAAAACAAAGTGTTAGCTCTGCATCTCTGCTCATGCAACTCTGATGGTTTGATGCTAATGGCTGATGATCTCTCTGGTCTGATTAGTGAGCTCAACGCTGCCTGAGATCAGAGACCCCTCCTTAGGCACACACACACACACACACACACACACACACACAAAAAACTGAAGCACAGAAGAAAAAGAAACAAGTCCGTGCGAAAACACAAAGCTCGGCATTTACGCTGAGCTCTTGCTACACACTCATAAACAAAAAAGCCCATACAAACAAAAACAAACTACATACACACCACTACAATATCTCAAACAACAAACACACCAATGTGTTGCGATGCATTTACAGACACACATTCACGCACTGTCCGAGTGCGCAAAAACAATAAAGCAAACCTTGTTAAGGGAGTGGGAGGTGAGGCAGCCAGGCAGAAAGATATAAATAGCCTGTCTGAATTCAACAATAGAGGTGGAAGGGGGTCGAGAGACAAGAATGAGGAGGAGGAAAAGAGGGAGAGAGACCACAGGACGGAGAGAAAGAGAAAAAGAAATAGCTATTAGAGAAGGAAAGAGGTAAAGATCTGTTGTAAATGAAACCAGAATGGAATAAGAAAACAGCGGGTCTCATTGCAGGAGAGAAGAGGAGAGGGGAGGGGGAGGGGCTGGTTTACGGTGTCCCGATACGAGTCATAGATGTACCGCTTCATGCAAAGCACGACAGCAGCAGTCACAGCGTGTGCAGCACTTTCACAAACTGTCCCAGGCTGCTTCTTGGAATCTTAAACACGGCATCCATCTAAACCCTTTGGCACCCGCACGCACATTATCCTCGTCACATCTTCTGACCGGACACATGACCGCCCATTTCATTAATCACGTATTCATGAGCGTGTTAACCTTCTGGCAAAGTGGAGGAACTGTCCTGTTGCTAAAAAGCAGAGGCAGAAATCATTTGCATTAGGGGTCTTAAATTGATTTGCGGCGAGGAGCCTTAAATACAATTGAAATAGCATCTTAACGCGATGTCATATTGTTTAATAGAAGCCAAACACAAAGTGATGTGTGACGAGAGGGTCGGTCTGCTGCTGCTGGGGCTTTTGAGGATTTCCACGTGAATAATCCCACATGGGACAGGTCACTCTGCAACATGGTTGAACAAAGCAGATTATCTATTCTCCTGTTTCACCTCAGACCAAATCAGGAATTAAATGTCAAACACCAAAAGAAATAAAAAAGGCTTTGCTTCACATCTGTTCTAAATTTAGCTGAAGTGCGAGGGGACCAGGTTCAAGGTCTCTTGATGAAGGGCACTTTTACAGGACACTGACACAGACAATGCCTTTTGTTAGTGATTGAACTTGGTTTGCAGAGCTGCAACTAATGTTTATTTTCTACTATTTGATTAATTTGTGTTGTCCTCCCGATTGCCATACACCTTTTGTCCTCTGGGGTCCCAACATCTGTGAGAAAAGGCCCGTTTGTTTTTTGTTGTCTTGACCATTGCTTGACCCCAGAGGACAACAGTTATTAAATCCAATATAAAAAAAAAACATAATTCAATAAAATTCCTTAACATTTATTTGAATCGTGAAGAGCATAGTATTGAACGACCCATATTATTTTCAGACCATTTGATGAATAAAAAAACATTTTGATGGCAATAGATTTCATTTGGGGTCAGAATGACCCGAGGACAACACGAGGGTCAAAGGAATAGTTTAACATTTTGGAAAATATGCTTGCTAGCTTTCTTGCAGAGAGTTAGAGGAGAAGATTGATACCATTCTCAGATCTGACCCGACTTGGGTAGCATAAAGACTGGAAACTAGCCTGGCCCCGCCGAGGTATAGTCCAGCACCCTGGTGAAACCCCAAGAGGTCATTTTTACACTTTGGTTTTTCTACATGTTACTGAGTAAGTTTTAAAAGGTTCTGGGAGGTGGACGCTTCCACCTTTGGACAGAACTAAACTAGTTTCTCCTTTTCCTGTTTTTATGCTAAACTGTCTCCGAGCTGTGCTAACACAAGAGTGACGTTGAACTTCTCATCTAACTCCTTCAGAAAACATCAAACTATTCCTAAAATCATTTAGATGTCATTTATGTTTTTAGATTAATCAGAAAATACTGAAAAACAACCATTCCAAAACCCAAGTCACATTTTCATATCATAATAAATATATTGTAATGCAGAGAAAGGAAACACATCTATGCATTTGAGAAACTGGAACAAGCAAACATTTTTCTTGAGGAATGACTAATTCATTCAGCACTCTTGTCAATCGACTGATTTATTACTAAACTATTCAGTAAAATGTAATGTAGTATGTCACCGAGCAGCCAAGACTGAGTCCCTCTGTACAAAGCCAAGTTTAAAAGCACCGTAAGTGGAAATAATTCTACTGTGTATTGTCCAAAACAAAGTGAAATCAGGTTCTGGCAGTATTTCACAGAGTCCTGCTCTGCAGTCCGGAGCTGACCCCCACTCTCATCCGGTGTCAAACTCCTCTGGCTAAAACACCGGTTGAAGCTCATCCAAGACTGAAAGACTGTGTGCACGAGATCAGTAGTAGTGGCATCGAATTCTGGTGACAAACGGTGAGTGCTGGTGATGGAGTAATCCCATTCACAACAACAAAGCCCAACCCCCCACGACACACACTCACGATCCCTGGAGTTGCAAGGGGGGGCTAGGTGTGTACGCGTGCATGTAGATGTGCGTGTGTGTGTTGCTAAGGGTGAAATTGTAATCTAGCAGATTATGTGTGTGTGTTAATGAAAAGGCTCTGATCTGGGTCCTTGTCTAACCTGCTTACGCCTCGCCGAGTCTACATGGCCCCATCTGTCCCTCCTCTTTCTCTTCCGCTCTGCCCCTGTCCCATCTTCTCCATCCCTGCCTTTTCTTTTCCTCCCTCCCATCCTCCTCCTCCTCCGCAGCCAGGCAACAACACAAACAAGTCCCTCTTCCTCCTTTACTACCACCTCCCCTTGCTCCATCCATCCATGCTAATTGAAAAACCACTCTCTCTCTCTATTTCTCTTTCCCATTCTTAGTACTTACATGTCACCTCCATGTTTCCAAGTGTGGTGCGATACTCTCCACAGTGACTGGTGAATCCTCGTGCTTTGCCAGAGAAGGAGTTTTTAGCGCCCAACGGGAGACAGGGATGGATGGAAGGATGGATGGATGAAGCAGATGGCTTCTTGGAGGAGCGGTATAGCTGATTGTGGACAGTTAGCTTTAGCGTTAGCCACAATAAGAGAAGACTCGTCTGTCAACACAGCTTGTGCACCTTCTCCTTCTGCCTTTTCCTTTCTTGGCTATGTGTTCCTTCAGGTTTCCTGTTTGATTCTCTCTTTTAGCATATTCCCTTGAATAAAACAAAACAAAAACAAAAACACAACACACTCTTTCTTATTTAACTCTGTCCCCTCTATTATGATATTTCTGTGTGCCTCTCTATCTGCTTTCCTCCCTCCCTCTGTGACTGTAAAAGCATCAGAAAGCCTGCTCTGCTCCGCTTATGTTGATCTCCGGGCTTATGCCCTGATTGGACACACGCCACGATCAGAGACACCAATGATGGTTCAGCAAGTGGATCACATGATAAGTGTGTGTGAAAGGGGGGGGGGAGAGAGGTTTGGATGGAGGGGGAGGGAGGGATGAGAGAAGAGTAGGAGAAGAAGGAGGAGGGGTATGGTGAGTGGCTGCAAGCCGCTACAGCAGTGAGGGATTTTTTTTCTCTCCAAGCGCCTGTGCAGCGAGAGATGGAGGCTTGTTTGTTTCCTCCGGTGGGGAGGTGGAGGACGAGAAGCTCTCAGCACAGGCGCTTGGATGAAGAGACGAAAGGCAGCGTTAAAGAAAGATTCTCTGATAGACGCACACAAGCACTCACACCAATAAACACAAGCGTGTGCACAGGCAGCGGAGAAGTGGCTCCATCTTACCGAAACAAAGCCAGAGTAGTGCAGCGCAGCAGCGGTAATTGGGCAGAGGTTGCTATGGAAACAGGGGAAACGGTTGCCTGACGGTCGGAGCTGTGCCCTCGGAGCATCAGACTCTCCTCCATTAAACACACACATCTTTTTTAACTAAACACTATATTCTGAAAGCAAACAAGATAGAATATATACTGTATTGGCTCTAACATGGTGTGTGTGTGTGTGTGTGTGTGTGTGTGTGTGTGTGTGTGTGTGTGTGTGTGTGTGTGTGTGTGTGTGTGTGTGTTTGCGTGTGTGGGGGGGGCTTCAGTGCCACAGTGTTTTTAAGCTTAATTTAAGCCTGTGCGCCTTTGTCTATAATGATCATAAATTAATGTACGAGCCGGTGTGTGTGTGTGTGTGTGTGTGTGTGTGCGTGTACACAAGGCAGATGCTCAGCCAGCCATGAAGAGCCAGCGGCTGGGAGAGCCTTCAGCTTTTAAGAAATGCTCACACACTTGAAGGCCACAACACCGCACACATCGATAAAACCCAAACGAGGTGTTTTCGTATTCCACACCTCAGAAAACTCAGTACCGTCAGTGTCTGGCAGCGACTGTGGGAGCTGCAGGGAAATCTAGCTGAACAACTAGACGCGTTTTGAAGTGGACGCCCTCAGGATTATCCTTGATGCAGCTTATTATCCTTCCACACACCCAGCAGAGGATACATCCTCATATACAGTATGCACATGAGAAATTAAATGTGGCATTGAATTTACATTTACACATTACAATTATAGACTTCTACAGCACAAAGCGGATTGTAGTTAACCAAACACCAACGCATATTATTTTGACTATCCTTTTCTACTGATGAGTAAATACTACTTACGACTCATTCTTCATCAAGACACCATAAAAAAATAAATAATCTAATTTCTTAGTCGACCCCAATAATCAATGACATGACTGATTGCCTGAGACGAAGCAGCTCAAATACAGAGTTCAACAAGTCAGTTTGAATGATCAATTGGTTGCAGTTAAAAGGACAATAACTGTGCTTCAAATCAGTGAAAGTGGGATGGACAGCATTACTGTTATGCATTACTGATCCTAGCCTCGGTTGCCTGCACCATCCATCATTAGGCGAGTCAGCACTTACTGTTAATACAAATCAGTATCCTCTTCGACATTATTCATCTAAACTTTCCTAAATGTTTTAACCTTTGTGTAAAGTCGCTGTTTAATTCCTTCAAGTTTTTGTACAATCTAATCTGAACGATTTGATCAAATCCCACGTTAGTAATTAGACCCCACATGTTTAGTATCACACGGACATACATCACAGAAGGGAAGCTAAAGACACACTATGTGCTCTTTCACTGTGACTTTAAATGTTGATTTTCGTTTATCCTCTCATTTAACTACTCTCTTCACAAGACACCTAAGGCACTTTTCTTTTTATCATTACTAACATTTTGCTATTTGTATTTGCTCATGCTAATGCTCAGGATTTAGTGGGATTTACACTGAGCTTCCCCGGTGTGCCTATTCAGGAAATCTTCCTTCTCTCCATCTTCTAGTTTTATGAAATGTGCAGTCGATGACCATTTCAGTTATAGATAAACAACTCAGTTTCTACCCAGAATTTGGTGAAAAATGACAACTTTCAGACATCATCAGAGGGGCTGATGTCTCCAGAGTGCTTCTAAGTTCAAAGCGGATAGAAACTGAGACACTCAGCATTAGAGTCTGGAAGCACAGAGCTCCGCACGCACCATTTAGCTGATAGGAAGCCCTCGAGACCAAACAGTCTTAATATCGACAAGCTGCTGCTGAATTTTCAAACTCCCAAGGTACCGTGTGATGAAAGATGAGGTCGTGGAGGAAAGAGGGGAGAGGGAAGGGAAGCATCATCTATCCCAACTCAATCGAAACCGACTCTCGCCTTCAAGGGAGGGGTGTGAAGGATGGGATTGGATATTAGGATCACTCGCTAGTGGAGGTGTGTGTTGAGTTCTCCCCCAAGATTAACTCTAAATTCAGCTGAACATGAGATGTGGTAGTCATTTCAAGCCTGTTAGAGAGGGTCCCATCACTGCTGGTGTATCTACCGTTAAATAACTAAAGATTCAGTTCATCATTACAACATTTATATCATCAGACAAACATCCCAAATGATCCTGCGTCACACGAAAATGTTTTATCTCTAAATCCACTAAACCAAAAATAAAATTATACTCAGAAGTGAGTCCACTAAGTTCTTTAAGTGAGTGGCAAAAGTAGAAACACATATAAATGGGGAGGACTTCAATAGACTGAACGGCTACAAACAATGACTTCATTTTCCATCTGGTCTACAATCTGATTCTCCATTTATAGCCTCCTGCAGTCAAAAAACAACACTTTTTACAATCACTTAGTTATTTCCCTTTCGGAAAGTTGAGAGCCAGACTTTATTCACAATCTTGCATCCGATCAATGTTTCAATGCAATAGTTCACAAAACCTACTTGGCTGTCTTCCATCATTTGACTTATAGTGAAATAACAGAGGATAATGCAACTCCAGCATCACTTCATTTATGCACAGGAACCATCCCTCCATTCACAAACACAAATAGGATGTGCAAACTCTTGATATTTAATTTCCTGGATGCTGCAGGCTGAATAAGCAATTACAGTGTCACTTTGGTGAAGCGCAGAATGTGTGCATTTATAGTAGCGTGACATATTGGACCAGAAGAGCAAATGTAGAGGTGAGGACCGACTCATTCATGTGCGAGGAACCGTTTCAATGCTGATCAAAGCCAGTAAATATGAGCAAAGGATTCAGACCACATCTTGGACACAGGGGTATTTGACATCATAACATAATCATAATTTGTTTGACAAATCAGGGAAAAGGGATACGGCATCTGCCGACTGCTACATCTGATGCTCAATTGAATACACAACATACGATATTTGTCATAAACACCTCATTACTATCACCGTCTGGCAGTGCACACACACACACACACACACACACACACACACACACACACACACACACACACACACACACACGTATTTCCTGCGTGAGCCGACTCAAGTTTACAGTATGTTTATCATCTTCATCCAGACTCCATCGAGCTCCAAATGAAGATGTAGTAGCTTAATCAGCGGCTCAGCTAATAGAGGAAGCTAATGTTTCATATCCGAAAAAAAACAAAATAGGAACAATTCAAATTGTATAAAGCCTCTTGAGATGTGTGTGCAGTTACCTCTCAATCTGCACCCTTAAAAAAGAAACGCTTAAAGCATCCGAGCAAACAGGAAAAAAACATTTCCATGTCTATGCACCTTAATCAGGCTGACTATTTGCATGGTGACTCTTGGCAATGCCATTCTAATAACTATCAGAACTTGAGATACGATTAATACTATTGTAAGAAAGAGGGAGCTGAGGGACTGTGCTTCCTGCCGGTGTCTACAACACCAATTCAATGAAGCACGGCACAAATCCTACTGCTCTGCCATGTGTCTACTATCCTACTGTTCTGTATGAAGTTCACCTTAATTCTGTGAAAACACAGTTTTGTCCTTGGTGTCATCATCTATTAGGTGTCATTTTGGATTTACTTAAGTTTGAAACCCATGTTAGGAAACTGTCATAAGACCGTGTATATCTATATCTGGAGATGAAATATTCCATGATTTATACGTCATACTGTCCAATGAAATGGCACCATTGCCAAATTCTTCAAAAATATAGATCTCTCACACACACACACAGAGCTTATTCACATTACATCTATTGTACAAAATATATCTGTACTGTTCAACTTTTTCCAGCTGTGAGAAGTCCATAATCAAAAATCAAACACATCTAGTGTGCACACTGGCATCAAGTGTACTTCATTTTGGCACTTTCCCAGTTTAAGACTCAAAACCTAGTTATAAACAGAATGTAGAGTAGAAATGGGACACAGTGAGGTTTCTTATTCATATCAACCTCCCATCTCCCAAAAACACACACACGCAGTGTACCTTGTTGAAGTCTTCGCTTGTGGCTCTCATCTCTTTCCAGGTTTTGTTGAGCAACTGGATGCAGATGCAGAAGAATTCTTCAAAGGATCGATCGTGGGTGAAGAACATGGGGTGGAAGTCGTGGCAGTTTTCACTGGCTGTAGACACAAGAGAGAGAAAAGTTGTCACCTACTACTGTACAGCAAGAGTTTAAATGAAAGCTGAGAGCAGTTAATTTAGCCTGTTAGCTCTTTTTTTTTTAGCATTTGATGGATAGAGATTGTATGGACCCAGTTTAGAGGTGAAATACTGCTCCTTATTTATTTGGAGTAGATGGCTCAGAATTACACATTCAACCTTTAAGCTAATTCCTGTGTTTTATTTCTCGGGGGCCTTAATGTTGATCTATAATACATGAAGGACAGTGAAACATGAGTGGTATAAATTTAGCACACGTAAACCACTTTATCAGTGACGCATGTGATCTGGATTTTTGTTGATGTTATCACTGCACCCTCTTACTTAGAGCGCAATAAATCGAATCCCAAAAGGCCTGATCCCGATTCATATCCACTAAATGTCCACATGCACAACAAATAGATAAAAGAACAGCCAGTTGGTCAGCTAAGGGATCATTTACATTTGACCTCTCTCCTCCGTTGAGCAACTCATGCCATATGGTGAGCTTGAATCTATAAATATGCAATTGGGCCTGAAGGAATGCGGCCCCTCGCTGGGACCTGAACACCTGACTAATGCACCACAACCACAGGGCCAAGCGGCCCACACACACACCGCTACTGCAGGTAAACATCACTTAGCTAGAAAATGTTACAGATGAAATCATCAAATAACTGCTGCTGAAAGGTTCTGCATTTCACTTAAAGTGACAAATGTTTAATGATCATACATGATCATTCTGGCACTTTAGCTTCAATGAATATTTCATCAGGCTTGTGTACTCTAGATTCATATTATATAAGACAGAGTATAGAGTAATACCAAATGTGAAGGACTGCTAATGAGAGATCTGATACAGACATGGCATGAAGTTGACGTGTTTAGTTTTAGTTTGTTTAAAGACACAGCCCTGAGAGTGAGACACGGTTCCCAAACGAACAAGGCTGTGTGTTATTGAAAATGTAACTCCTCATCAACTTAAAACACAGAAATACCCCTTGGAGACAAATTGTGACCAGCAAACACTATTCCAACTGGATTAATTGAGATTTTTTCATTTTCCAAAACCAGAGGTGGTTTATTTTCAGTGAACAGAAGCGTTTCAATCCCGACTATCGGTGTAATGGTGTGTTTGAAATAAGAATGAGAGGAAAGAGGCAAAGTCAGGGCTCTTGAGTGCCTAAATCATATTAACCAAGAGGTACAATAACAAGGCTTGACATTCATTTGAACTAAATTTGTCTCCCTCTCGTCCTCTTGGTGAGACAAGTGGGTTGGTTCATTTAAAGAGTTTCAGAGCAGCAGGGGCACTGGCCCACCACGAGCAGCCATGAAATTGGATGGAAGGGGTCAGGCAGCAATTGAAACTTCACAGTATAATGAGTGATGCCCGCAGGCCACAGGCACAGCGACTTGAGCCTTGATTTGGAGCGATGGATGGTGAGATTAAGGGGAGGGCGAGGTGGAGAAATCCAGGGGGGATGGGCTACCAGTGCCGGTAGTCAATCAGGAAACTAATGGAGGTGAGCCAAAACAGATGCTGACTGGCTGCTTAGTCAACAGTACATAGCCCTTGGGGACAGGAGAAGAAATAACAAGAAAAGATGAAAAAGAAAGGGTGAATTCAAAAAAGTCAAATACCCTTTAGGCCGACAGGTAAAAGTCGTTTGGGAGGTTGAAGTTTGGAGTGACCTCTGAGCTAAATGGGCTGTTTATTGATAGGACCAACGGAGCCCTGAGGTGGCAAGGTGAGGGGAATTACATGTCAAGGCTTATTTGGGGGATACAGACAGTAAGCAGTCTCATGTGGCTCTGCAGAAATTTCTCCATCCTCAGGTTTCGTGAGGCATGCTGAGTCGCAGACAGTTTTATTGCTTCTAACAGGGCTCAGCATGACCTGAAGCAGCGCAGCGATGAGGCAAAAAAACAACATTTTAGTGGGTTGATGCTCAAAATAGTTCTCAAACAGTGTTGTGCATTGTAATACTCTTATTACAAACTTACCCAAATGGTTACAGAATGTGAATCACTAAATATTTTATCAAACAAACATAATTCATCCATGCTGAGGAAATCATTTCAAAAAGGGGAAATCTCTGCAAAGCTGCTCTGCATTTTGGCAAACTCTTGAGATGAAAACACAACAGTGTGATGGTGTATTACTTGTATTTCTCTGGGGAAAATATTAGATCACACCTCATTTATAATGACTCAAAGACATGTAATGTTTACCCTTGGGGGTATGTATAAAAAGGGCTACAAGTTCAATGGTTCATTGCAAACTTGCGCAAATTAAAGCTAAAAGTCAGAAACATAAGAGGGAAACATTACTATCCCAATACTTACAGACTGTACTATATTTTATTGAAGCTTCAACAATTACCAGCTATTTGAAAGTATAGTTTCTGCAGAAGAATAGTCCAAATCAACAATTCAGTGCTTCTTTTTTCAGCTGCTTTCCTCCAGCTCGCTGAAATGTCACGTCTGAATCATTTTCACTACCGCACAAATGCACTCAAAATAATCCCCCTGAACGGAGAATGCACTGAGAGAGTGCAAAGTCATGTTACTGTGATTAGGTAACTATTGCTTTAAGCCTTACTAGTCTTAAAATCGGCCTTGTTTTTTTCTTCTTCTTCCAAAGTGATGCTTCAGCATTATTCTGACACAATGATACAATGAAAAACTGCAGCACCCATCACACTGACTGACGGGGCTTGCTGTAGTAGCTGGATTGGCTGTGCTGAAGAAAAAAAAGAAACATAGAGCTTGGCAACACACGACCTTAATCCGGGTCTGACTGCAGTCATCGTGTGCGTGTGTGTGTGTGTGTGTGTGTGTGTGTGTGTGTGTGTGTGTGTGTGTGTGTGTGTGTGTCTGGTAACATGGAGCCATTAGGAAACTTCTTTCAATAACACAAACTGTCATTACTGTTTTTTACATTAGGGACTCTCATAACAGCATCTTAATTTAGGGAGATAAAGAGTGGGACTTGAAGTATCACTCAAGATATAGAAGACATACATTCAGATTAATTAAGAGGTCTTTCGCCTGAGAAGCTATTGTTTCATATTCTGTCTTCAGCAGTGACGTCATGAGCTGTATCCATTTATTTTCCTTACATACCGTTAGTGCCCTGTATATACAGATGAATGAGGATAACACAAGGTCAGGGCAAAAGTGCATTACACTATACCCGTCAGTGTTTGAAACCTGAATGTACCGCTCACTTTCAGTAAACTAGGGATTGAAGTGAATCAGAAAGTGAATTCAGACACAGTGTAAAGTAGGTTTCCTGTGCAATCACTGATTGACAGGTGACCAAAGAGAGCAGTGCAGCATCACATGTCTTCTTTATGAGTTTCGCTGTATTCTACCAGCTCATTTCTACTATCTATCTATCTATCTATTAGTTGAGACAGGTTATGTAAAACTTCTCTACCTTCCTTCCTTTCTACTGAGGAACAGCCTTCTCTCCCACAGGCAGGCTACATGGTCATAGAGATGGGGTGGGCGACTGGACACATCAAGTGCCTGAGGAGTCGGACACTTCTCGGTGGATGAGTCACAGTCGCAGCCACGTAACGGCAGAGCAGATGAACTCTCTTTAAACCACACTCTTTGGCCGAGCATATAGGTCCACAGCAGACCGTTTAGATGGATGGAAAATGGCCTGTAATGGGTTTTCTTTGTATCCATCTGCACAGCCAGATGTTCAGTGCCTGTACCACCCATAAAGTAGGTAACAGGACACTGGGATGACCAGTTTAGGTTAAGCCGGACCATATGCCCCATGTGTATCATCAGAACAACATTTTTATGGTTACAGTACACTACTTTGTGACCATATGTCACGACAAAATAATGACAAAGAGATCTGATTTAGTGTTTGCTTTTGTTGTGATCAGACATAGTGCAAGAACTACTACACAACTCGAGGGAGTATGTGTTGCTTGAGGATGCTTTATTTTAGTTTATTTTGACTAATACACTATTCTTCCCCACTAACATTACTATCCTGTTGCCAGGCCTCTCTTGGGCAAACAAAGTGCTCAGAATTACTCATTTTTAGCTCAAAGGGTCACGAAACCTGTTCGGAAGAGAGGGATTTGAGGTATCAACTTTCAGTTAGGTAAAAAAACCCATCAGAATTTAAAAAGTTTGCACACAACAGGGACGATGTTTCTGATGCAGAGCCAGACGCTAATGCTTAGCTGAATTAATTAGCTGAATCGATTGTATAAAAACTAACATTGGATTTTAGGTACATGTAACTGCCAGCGATGGTAGCTTTGCAGCCATGTTGCAACAAGTTTATTGACACTTGGGAAGTTGCCAAGTTGCCAAGTGGGAGATAATGTTGCAGTGGGCAGAGAAGAGTTTTAAGTCAGTTCTATCCATCTCCTGCAATATATGATATGTGGCTGGGCTGAGGTCAAGGGTCACGGTCATCTTCCCGAGGTGACTTGGATTATGTGTATGTGAGTGCAAGCGTGACTGAGTGTGGGACAGCTGTTGCCTGACAGGCTCTGATCAAAGTCCATTCAACGCGAGGGCTCTGACGTCAACTCAGAACTAATTACTCAATTGGCCACCAGATGAGTCCTAGAGAAGAGAGGTGACTAAGCATGTCTGTTAAAAGTGTATGTCAGTTTGTGCGCATGTGTTTAAAGGAGTGTGGGGGGGGAGGAGAGACAGAGGAGAGACAGAGACACGAGAGAGACAGAGACAGAGATACAGAGAGAGAGACAGAGAGAGAGACAGAGACGGAGAGGAGACAGAGAACGAGAGAGACCAAAGAGAGAGAGACAGAGACAGGGAAGAGAGAGAGAGACAGAGAGAGACAGAGACAGAGAGAGAGAGAGAGAGAGAGAGAGACAGAGAGAGACAGAGAGAGAAACAGAGACAGAGACAGAGAGAGAAACAGAGACAGAGAGAGAAACAGACAGAGACAGAGAGAGACAGAGAGAGACAGAGAGACAGAGACGGAGAGAGACAGAGACAGAGACGGAGAGAGACAGAGAGAGACAGAGAGAGAGAGAGGAGAGAGAGAGAGAGAGAGAGACAGAGAGAGACAGAGAGACAGAGACAGAGAGACAGAGACAGAGAGAGACAGACAGAGACGGAGAGAGACAGAGAGCGAGACAAGAGGCTGAATGACACCCTGGCATCTGTCAAGGTCCAAAGTGTATTTGTGTTCATGAGTGTGCACAAAGTAAGCGAAAAGACCACCAGAGTCACCTTGTAGCTTTGCCACATGATGAATAAACAGCAATAAGTGTCATCCTCACTATAATTACAATACCAGCATGCTCTGATGTCCAACTGTGACAAGGGGAGTGTGTGTGTGTGTGTGTGTGTGTGTGTGTGTGTCCAGTGAGCAGCCTCGACACCATCTTTCCGGTCCACTCACTGTTTGCAGGATGCCAAGGCAGCAGGTACACAAAGATGTAAACCACAGCCGGCTGGATGACTTCGCCAGCTGACGGTGTAGTTCTCATGCAACAGCAATCAACACCACAGATAGTGGTGATGCGCGCATATTATATATATATATATATATATATATAATTACATATATCATATACATATATATATATATATATCCTATAATATATATACTCATATTATATATATATAATATTATATATATCATATATATAATATTATACATCTATATACTATATAGATATATCATATATAATATCTCATTATCCTTACATATACATTCTATATCATATATTTAATTATATATATATCTATATATATATACATATACATAACTAATACACATATATATAATATATATATAATCATACATATATATATACATTATTAATATATTATATATACTACCATATATATCATATATCATACACTAATATACTAATAATACATATATATACACACTATATCCATATCCATATATATACCACATATATATTATTCACATATATATACAATAACTATAATCTAATAAAATATCTATATATATATAATATATATAATATAGATATATATTATATATATATAACAACACATATATTATATCTATATATATATATATGATATATATACTCCACACCCTCATATATATATATAATTATAGATATATATAGAATATATATATTATACACACACACATATTATATATATATATATATATATATATATATATATATATATATATATATTATAATATATATATATAGTATACTATACGATACACTCATATATATATATATATTCATAATTATATATATATATAACTAACCACTATACATCTATATACATATATATGTATATATATGTATATACTATAAACACTATAATGATATATATAAATATATACTATACATTCATCATATATACATCTATATATATCTAGTTATCTATATATATCTATATTCTATATTCTCTTCCATACTA